>NC_133123.1:207568832-207868832 GCF_033568475.1 Henckelia pumila
GAAGATAAACCTAATCAATATTTTTCAAAAAAATTGATAGATTGTTTATCTTATGTCAATATTCTTCATGAATATTGATAGATCTTATTTCGATATAAATCCTATGAATTATACTGCTTATGGAGCATAATTGAATATATAAATAAATATTTATTACAATATGCGTTCATCGAAAAAAAACATAAATATATATTTATAATTCACAATAAATCAATATTCTTCGAGAATATTAGCAGATTTGTATGTTGTTTTAATATTCTTCGAGAACATTAACAAATCTTATGCACTATATCAATAAATTTAAGAATATCGATAAATTTTTTATTGTGCATCAATATCCTTCAAGAATATTTAAATTTAATAATCAATATCTTCAAGATATTGACAATTTTTTAGATGATATATCATTTATCGATATAAATATTAATCAATATTCTTAAGAAAATTTATAATTTTTATATCAATATATAATAGAAATATTGATATATTGTAGCTCTAATTTTCTTCAGGATGTTTAGATATAAAATCAATATTTTTCAGAAATATTGATAGATTTTCGATCTTTGATAAATATTCGTCACGAATACTGATATATCTCATATCAATAATCTTCTGGAATATTGACAGATCTGATGTAAAGAGCAATATTTTTCGAAAATATCGGTAAATAATATAATACTTCTTTGAGAGTAATCAATAAATATATATCTATAATCAAATTAATATTCTCCTGGAATATTTTCAGATATTGGATCTAATATCAATATTTTCAAAATATTTATAAAGATCTTAGATCTTATCTGATTGTTCTTCAGGAATATTGAAATATATTTGATTATAGATCTTATAGATATCATATTTGATATTCATATTTTTCAGGAAAATTTATCATTCTAAATCTTTAATCAATATTCTTCAAGAATATTGAAGATTATTAGATTTCAGATCTTAAATCATAGATCTGGCTAGATAATCAATAAAAAATTATGTTATGCTACAAGCATCAACATGAAACTAATTTGTGAAATTTCAAGAGCAATAACATAAACAAAAAGTTGTGTTGCTTCAAGAACATCAACACAAACTATAAATTGTGCTACTTCTAGAGCATCAATGTCTATATATCATAAATGTGATATTTTCAATAATATGGTGCGCTTTTCAGGAGAACAAATTAAAATATAAACCATTCGTGCTGATAATGTGTTATAAATTTAATAATAAAAGAGAGAGGAGAAGAGAATAGAGAGAAAAGTGAGTTTCGAGAATGACTCAGAACTATTTCATTCATAACTGTGAACCCCTATTTATAGGGTACAATTACAAGATACAAATATGTAGATAGATAAGATTGAGATATCTATCTTAACAAAAAATCTATCTTGATAATCATCTATATTCAAAATCATATCATAACAAAAACATATATATTAATCGGATTGATTATGTTTATCAGAGTCAATAAATATTAATACACTCTTACTAATGGGATAATGAATATCAAAGCTTATAAAGTTTATAAGCTTATCAAATCCTATACTGTTAAGAGGGTGTTTGCGAGAGCTTAAAGCTCTTGCAAACAACTTATAAGTTGTTTTAAAGCTTTTAAGCTCTCAAATTTTGTTTGGCAAAAATTTTTAAAAACAGCTTATAAGCTGTCAAAATAAGCAGTTTGACAGCTTATAAGCTGTTTTTAAAAAAGTAAGGGGGGGTACTTTTTTCAAAAAGATCTTATTTTAATATTTTATCTCTCTAAAATATCCTTGAATATTTTCATAAATCTCCATCATATCATCCACCCATTAAATATTAAATATTATTTTTAAAAAAATTACAAATCACATAAATTTTTCTAAAGTAAAATATTAAAACAATTTTATTTTTTAATATATGTTTATTCTAAAACTATTTTCGTATGTGTATAACTCAAAATTTTATTTTCATAAAATTATACCATTTTAGGTAATTTTGACAATAAAAAGATCTTATAATACCAAACATATCAATATCTTTAAGTTGTTTAAAATAAGTTTACCCAAACACTTTACAACTTCTTTTTAAAATAAGTTCTAACAGCTTATAAGCTCGTAAAATAGCTTTTAAGCACTAGGATCTTATAAGCTCTTTTTAATAAGTTTAGCCAAACACCCTCTAAATACATAAAATCAGATTTATATAATATGAGATTCTAATATATAAGCTTATTGTATCACATATAAACTAAATAGCCTTACTGTATCATCTCTTTCTATCTCTTTCTATATCATTAAAGTTGAAAAATAGATAGTAACTACCTTGATATGAAGTATGACTATTAAAATTTGCAAATATAACCCTTCGAAAGATGTATCAAAATGTCATTATTTTCAGTTTCAGTTTATGGAAGCTACTTAACTTCTACCTTTATTCTTTAATTTAGTTTTGATCATGTCATCAAGTTATCGTGTTTAGAAGAATATTGCTATATTTTACATTCAATCACATGTTAATAGTCTTTATTTTTGATTTATTTGTTTTCAAGTGTGTATTTGAGCTTAAATAGTTTTAATTGAAACATGCATCACGATTATTGTTAGGAGAATGAAATCTAATGGGAAGCACCATCATCTGCATGTATGTACCTTGATGGATTCTCTTGAAGAAGATTGTCAAATTCCATAAATTACTACCTGAATTTGAGTTTATCTTTATCAAATGTATAAAATGAAGATTCAAAATGTTGCATTTTTATGCTTCAGATTGAAGCTAACGTTTTTGTTGCATTTGATTCATAGTCTTTTCTCTTGGTGAACTACCAAGAAATCATGTTCTTTTTTTAGCAGAAGATAAATTATATACTTGATTTAGTTATACGTTTGTTAAAATTATATGTTAATATAAGTTGGTTGTGAATGGTATAAAATACAAAAGTATTCAGCATATATTTTCCATCAAATTGTTGTTAGTTATATTTTTCATTTGAAAATTAATTGTTCGATATAACGTGTTAACAGGAAAATCATATTTTTATTTATGTGGTTTTCAAGAATAAACTGTCTTTTGTGTTGTTTTGTGGTTAGAGAAAAAATATTGTATAATTCAAAAAATTATCATTCACATCTCATTAATTCATTTTATAGATAATTATAACTAAATAAAGTAATTTACTAAAAAAAAGAATATATACACGACAACACATATAAATCTATAAATAATGTATTACACATGCAAAGCGTGTGCGTTTTTTGTTAGTTATTATTATTGTTCTTATTATTGTTATCAACAATAATTGTGGTTGAGGTGATTCTAAGATACCATACGAAGCAGTTTCCTTCCATAAGATAAACACAATTTTATTCCTTACATTATTTGAAATAAAAGCAACATAAGTTAGATTTAATTATAAAATCCCTTTTCCCAAATACTTCTTTATCTTAACTCCCTCACCTATTTTTCTTTTTTTTTTTTCACTTCTTAGTGATCCCAAAATTGAATTATAAGTAAAAAAAAAACTAATCTTTTGTACGTGGCATTGTTAATCCTATCAAACCAGTCCAGGCCATGAAGGACTATTAGTTACGCAAGGTTTTCAGCCTATATACTATGGATTAGGGTCCAACATGCTTCTGTATAATAAATTAAACTTAACTACTTTTTTTTACCTTAGTGTCATCGGGTCATACCTGCCAAGTTTTACGAAGTGCTCCTCACACTCCAACCACACGGTCGCAACATAATGGTTTCTGCGTAAGCTCCTTCAACGACATACAACACAACCTTAATTCATTTTCTACCTTAAGGCGTAGAGTATATAAGCTTAATTATAAAATGTGAGCATAGAAGAATGAGAGACTTAGAGAAATCAACTCCTTTGAAGAGGAGGAGATAAATTGGTTTAGCTACTCATAGTAGCCTTGTTCTTGAAACACATGGAATTTGAAATTTCTATTACAAAATAAAATTGCACCAATTTATTTGTAAGAAAACTGAAGGAAATGATCGATGTCTTCAGCTTCCTTAAACTCTTGTATTTATAGTTGTGGTTCCACTTGTTTCACCGAGAAACTTCAAGGAAGCTCACAACTGTCTACCTTGTTTTTTTTCTGTCATTATTGATGGCATCTTTTGCTAGTAGAGGAGTCACATGTCTGCCTCTTTCTTTTGACTTTATCCTCCTCACATGTCTGCTTTATTGTTGTCGAGGAATCTTTGGCTTTTGCAGTGGTCCCTTGTGAAAACGCGTCTTTGGTGGTCCATGACCAACTTTGCTTGTTTCGGAAAAATCTTTTTGATCCTTTTGGGGTCGGAAATTCTTTCCAAACTCAGGCTCCTTTTGGTTTGGGCATTTCGGGGAAGATAATTTCTGACCATCTTTCTACATGAGCCATGTTACAAAATTTTCGACGAGTTTATTTACTCCCTGGTAGCTAGCTATTCCACAAATGATTTCTCTTCTTTTCGAAGAGATCTTCCGCAAATGAAGTAGTTTTTTCTGTCGTTGTATTTAGCAAAAAAGATTCATTCACCAAATTTTGGTAAAACTTGAATGAGAACTTAACTTTGTCCATCTCAGTTAGACAAACCCACATCCCCATGCTCTTCGAGTGAAGATTTCATCTTCTCCAAACGTAGACACTAGTGTTATCTTTTTAGACATAGGATCCTTGATAAATATTTGATTATTTGAATTAGGTCTCCTAAGTTTGATGAAATTAAAGGCCTCGTGTGAGCCTTTTCTTGTTGGTTCTGGAGCTGCACTAAAGAAATATAATTCCAAAACATCTCACTGGACAAATGATTATTATTTGCTCATGTTTCTTGAACTTCTTCCTGAATATATTTTGGAAATTTTGAAATTTCCAGGAAGCTTGGTGATGTCGTATAAACCAAGACCAAAACCCCAAATTCATACCATAGCTTTATATCTTTAGGATTGACATTATTTTTTAGCCAAATCCTCGGATATTTTCTAGCAATGTCAACCTTGCAAGTATTTGGTTTAATATCTCTTTTTGTATTCAATCTTTCCCATTTTTGTTGATAAACCTGAAATGGAGAAATAACAGTCTGATTAGTTTCAATCTTAGATTTTCCTTTGTCCAGGTTAGACCTAAGATTGATCTCTTCCTCTTTTACCCTAGAGGCGGAGGGTTGACTTGATGAGCTCTGCTCATCAATTGTTGCTTGGTCCAATTCATCAAAAAGTTGGTGATGGATCAACACTTGTATCCTGGGTATTAGAATTCCCAATATCTTTTTCTACAACCAATGGTTGCATTTATTGTTTTTGAGAAACCAGTGATTTCTTGATGGCACGAAGAATCGGCCCTTGTATAGCCGCTCATAATTGTGTTTGAGCTTGGATACATCATGTAATTCAATTAGAGACCTTGATCCGATCAGCTTGTTGTAACCGACCGACCATATATGCATTTATGACTAACTGGTTGAACTCTGATTGAAGCAACCCAAGGTGTTCCTTGAGGTGTCTCTGCATCTTCATTATGGAATCGACATCACTTCCTTCCATCTCTCGTTAAAAAAACTGCAAGAATATTATCATGAGATTTAATAATAAAAATATCAAATATATAATTTTGACATAGAGCTTGTTATCTTAAAAGTCTAGCTTTCTCAGGTTTAGATTCAATTTTATTTTTTAAGAAAGCTTTCACTTGGGTGTTATCAACTTTTAAAGTAAATTTTTTTGCAAGTAAAAATAATGGTCAATTTTCGAAAGCCTTTTTAACGGCATAAAATTTCTTTTTGTTGATATGTCATCGGATACCCACAGATTTTGTAAAGATATCACTACAGTATCTACATGGTACTTCCCCTTCAGGAGTGAGCTTAGTAAGGACTGCTGCCCACCATTCATTGTTGGCTTCTGTAAATAATACCAGATCATCTTCATCGATGAGTATAGCCATTTTTGGGAGATTCTTACATATCTCTTCTAATTGGTTAACCCCTTTTGTGTGATCATCGGTCCATATGAACCTTGCATTTTTTTTTTCACAAAGGACTGAACACCTTTCTGTACATTGCTAAGTTGTTTATGAACATCACTGCAAAATTAACTACTCCTAGAAAACTTTGGAGTTGGTTTACGTCTTTGAGTCTTTTTGGAAAATTCTGTACCATTTTCACAATGTGGGGTTGTAGGATTATTTCGGATTCATCAATCTCAATGCCACGAAATTCAATTTTCCTTGTTGCTATGACTGCTTTTTTTTTCAGAAAAAAACCAGTCTTTTTTGTTTGCAAATTTTTTAGAAAATCTCTAAATGTTTGACATGTTCATCTATATTTTTTGATGCAATAAGAATATCATCAATATAAACGAACATAAAGTCAAAATAATCTTTAAATAGATTATCCATATTCTTTGAAATATTTGGGGTGCATTAGCCAATTTCATAGGCATAACTTCCCAAATATAGTTTCCTTGTGGTGTAGAGAAGGATGTGAATTTCTTACTACCTTCTTCCATTCGGATTTGGTAAAATCCCGACTTACAACAAACTTTGAGAACACTTTAGCATTGCATACACAGCTAATTAGATGTTCTCTACTAGGTATAAAGTACCCATCAAATTTTAAAATTTTATTAATACCTTGGTAGTTAATAACCAACTTGGGTTTTCCTCTTTTTATTTTACCATGATTTCTAACCAAGAAACCTGGGCTATTGTATGGTGAAACTCCTGCTTTTATTAAACCAAGGTCTAAATGTTCCTTGATAATCATTCTTATATTCTTATGATCCGTTATATTCATTAGGATAGGCTTATATCTAACGAATTCATACTCTTTTCCTTCTTTTAGAGTAAGGCTGGCTCTGAGCTGATTTCTATCCCACCATGCCAAATGAGTTATTATTTTTTGACATCTTCTAGGGAAACCTTGTTTTCCAACTCTATATTTCTATGATTTAGATTTATCTCTAGGAATTCTATATCCATTGTTTGGAGTTTTTGTTTGTTGTTATTTTCTACACAGTTTCTCCAAACCTTCTGGAATCTTTCATTTTTGGGTAAAAAAGTTGTCCCTTATCACCATGCTGGCTGCGAAATAAAAGGCAATCTTGAGTCTCTGAATGATGATTTTATGATCACAAATTGTGGTGAACATAATTCATCTTAACTCATTATCTTGTGTATACTTCTTAAACATTTGTAACAAGTTATTCCCTAACAGGACATCAACTCCTCTATGATGGAAATATATCGGAGGTGTTTTCACCTTGTACCAAGGCGTTTGATCTTCCCCTCCAATAAGGATCTCTGATTGTTTTATTCCTTTACAAAAAATCAAATTATAGTAGTCCAGTCCCATTTTACAAGATTAATTTGGTTAAACATGTTTTTTTAATAAAAACATGATTATGGGATTTAATTTATATCAAACGGACCAAGAAATCGGATCCAGAATGTCCAAAAATGGTTAATGGGCTTATTTTGGCTTGAGTGGTTCGGAAGGTCCGAACCCAAGCCCTATGGGGATCGGATGGTCCAAAGAGATCGGAACCAGCGAAGGAGTTCGGAAGCTACGGCATGTTCGGAACGTCCTAAGTGCGATTGGATCTTCCGATTGTAGTTAGGCCATGCGTCTTTTGACGTGTCATTGACGTTTGAACACGTAGCTGCATGCATGGGATCAGAACTTCCGAAGTAGGGATCGGAGTTTCCTATCGTGGTAGTTCGGAACGTGACATGCATGCGGAGATCAGAATGTTCGATCGGGAGTTCGGAGCTTCTGATATTCGTCTATAGATATGGGGTCCGAACATCGAATTATTGCACCAGAATCACCACTCCTCTCGTGTCTTAGGCCATTTTAGGGGTTTCCAACCTTACTAGGCGTAGGGCGGAGTCTTGGCGTGGCGTTCGGAAGTCATAGCGGAGTTGTGCCCAAGTTCTGGGGCAATCGACATCAACGGGCAAACGACGTACGAAGGGATTCTCGAAATCTTATAAATAGTTTGTGAGTATTTAATAGCTTAGTTAAGGATTTTTGAGTATTATGAGTAATGCATGATTATCTTGAACTGTAGTGATGGAATGTAGATGCTGGGATATCTAGAACATTTATTAAGCTACGAAAGTACTGTTTGAGATACCCTGACTGAGTATGCATTTATTATGTGTTGCATTATTTAAATGACATGATTTTATCTACATATATTATGTCACATTATTATGCTTCAGGCATGATCATCTTGAACTTGTACCTTTGTAATATCATGTAGTAGGGTACTTACCCTATCCTGTTAGTGGATGGTTGGACACGTAGATTCATGATCAGGTCACCTATATCCACTGTCGGATATGTAATCCACCTCTTGGTGCGATGGCGCAGAGTGCTACATACCTTGGGACCGAGTTTTTTCTTGACTAAAGATTCTTGACCTCGAGTCTTTGTAACCCGTACACTTGCATTCATGCTCATATAGTATTTATATACTCATACTCTTGTACTGAGCATAGTTTGCTTACGTCCATGTATTTGTGTTTCTTGGACACCTCTTTTTATGGGGTAGTTGCAGGTAGTTCTCTCAGGAAATTGGAAATTATGTAGTGACCCTGCATGGAATCACCTACTAACTGGCAACCAAAAGCATGCAATAACTTAATAAAGTAAAATACTTAAAAGAGTAAAAACGTGCGGAAACATAATCCATAATTTACATATCAGCTTAGTAAAATAAGTCCAGGCTAATACTGTTGTAGTGACCCTTACCCGGATCACCTACTAACAGAACTTAGACATGCAATTAACTTAATTAAACAGATATCAGAATAAAACTGCGGAAACCATGAACATTATACAATCCCAAGTAAAGGAATCTGTAATTTATCCAAATAATATACAACCAAATCGAATAGCTATATCAACCTCAAAACAACAGAAATAAAACCTAGACGAAGCTCCAGCTGGTCAACCACTGACTAGCCCCTCTTGGATCCGCCCGCCTCGTCCAATCGCAAACCTGCCCCATGGAATAGGGTGTCCAAAAACACAGAGTACGAGACGTGAGCATAAAACGCTCAGTATGAGAGTATGAGTATACATGCATGCAAAGCGAACTCCCTATAAACTCGAGGTCAAGGATTAGATAACAGAGACAGACCGGGCCCTGGTATGTAGCACGCTGTGCCGTCGCTTCAGGAGGTGGCTCCCATACCATAATACCAGTGGATATGCCGGACCCAAATCGATGGAAGTCCAACCAATAACAGGATAGGGAAAAACCCTACTAACAGACATCTCGAAGGAGATAGCTCAGTATGCAAATGAATGCAGCATAAATCAATGACATATAAATCATGCAATCACATAATACATGCATACTCAGTCAGGATATCTCGAACAGTACTTCCGTACCTCAAAACAGTGCAAGCTCTACCAACTCTAGGTCCACGCCTATAGTCTGCTCTACACTGCCAAATGATACTACTATCATTAAAGTGCTCTAAAAGCCTTAACTTAGCTATTGCATACTCCTAAATATTTATAGGAAGCAAAAGCTATACCTTCGTCCGTCGTTAGCCCTTTGATGTCGATGCCTCCAGAACTTGGGCACAACTCTGCTACGACTTCCGAACGCCTCGCCGACCGCCGGGTCAAGCCTAGGAAGGCTAGAACAACTCGAATAGACTAGAAAGGAGAGGGAAATACTCGGAATTGGCAATTGGAAATGAAGCCCCGGCCCTTTATTTATAGACAACGATCGGAACTTCCGATCCTCGATCGAAACGTCCGAACCTCGATCGAAACGTCCGATCCTGCCATCGGAGCTTCCGAAGATCCTGATCTACCACGTGTCAAAATATCACTTGTTGACTTCGGATAGGGGTGATCGGAGCTTCCGATCCTGATCGGAGCTTCCGATCTAGCCAATCGTCATGCCTGACGTAATATGATCGGAGCTTCCGATCCTACATCGGAGCTTCCGATCCTGTTCGGAACTTCCGAACCTACCTTCGGAGCTTCCGAACTCTATTCAAGTAATTATGATTATTTCCTTAATTACTGATTTTGGTTACGGGCTACTACATTCTCCCCCACTTAAGATATTTCGTCCTTGAAATCAGATCTTAAGTACTGAATGTAATACAGAAATCAGAAACATTCTTTATTCAAATCAAACGTTTACAGGGTTTGCAACTGAATACAACTTAAGAATGAAATCAAAAAAACTCAGGATGATCTTTACGCATCCTGTCCTCAAGCTCCCAAGTAGCTTCCTCAGTGCCTCGGCGCTGCCACTGAACTAAAACCAGAGGAATGACTTTGTTCCGCAAAACCTTATCCTTATAATCCAGGATACGAATAGGTTTCTCAACATAAGTCAAATCCTTGCTCACCTGGACCTCAGACCGCTGCAGAATATGAGATTCATCCGCCACATATCGTCGCAACAGAGATACGTGGAACACGTCGTGAATACTGGAAAGATGCGGTGGCAAAGCTAGCCGATAAGCCAAATCGCCAATGCTCTCCAAGATCTCAAACGGACCGATAAACCTGGGAGATAACTTGCCCTTAAGGCCGAATGTGAGAATCTTGCGGAAAGGTGACACTCTCAGAAATACTTTCTCCCCGACATCGAACTGCAATGGCCTACGCTTGGTATTAGCATAGCTGGCCTGACGATCCTGTGCAGTCTTAATCTGTTTCTTGATCTGATCAACAATGTCTATCGCCTGCTGGATAAACTCTGGTCCCTCAGCCTGTCTCTCCCCCACTTCTTCCCAGAAGAGTGGAGTACGACAACGTTGCCTGTACTGATGGAGAACGCGGCGATCAGATCAATCAGAATTGATACCCGGTGCAGCGGAAGTTTAAAAATTTTATATGGAACGATTCCATAATGGGTATCAAAACTTAACGATTAAATTGTGTGTGTAAAAATTAAATAACAATTATAAATTTTTACCTCCAATCTCGAATCGAGATTATGGACACCAACAGATTGCTCTGCTCTTGTTGTATATCCCTGGAACTGATGGATGAACTGTTCTTCAATCAGGTCCACGAACAGAGATTTAATCCCTCTGATAGATTGCACTAGAAAATCTATCAGAAGTTTCTACGAAGAGAATTAACGAATTTGATCCGTTAAACCAGACTGTAATTCAAAATTCACAGACTGGATTTTTCCCGAGCAGAGGGGAGGGGGCGGCCACTGTTAGAGAGAAAACTAGGGTTTTTTCGAAAATTGTGACCTGTTGTTTTTAATTTCTGTACTGCAATAACTTATTTATAATGTAGGCCGCTAACAGCTTAGGGCCCATTAGTCATAAGTTCAAGCCCGACAAGCAAAGCCCGCATGTTCAGAAATTAATATAATATTCATCATGACTCCGATTGATAAACCGATTTCACCAATGTGTACAGAAACCATTTCTGCACCTTTTAAAGTCAAGATAAATTTTTCTGAATCCGAATTCAGTGGTTTCCAAAAATGCCCATCCCTATGTCATTTTAGAAAATCTTACTCCTCTACTCTTAAATAAGAAGTCCAACTTCTTTGTTCATTAAATTTAACTCTTTAAATTTAACTATCTCAACGGGGATTAAAAATCCATTACTCTGTGTGACCCTCAATGGTTCAGGGATACAGCTAGCCGTGGGCTCACAACTCCTTGTGACTCGGAACAACAATTTCCGACTTGCCCATCGAATCATGGTAAGAGCGCCTAGAAACATCGCCCCATGATTCCCTAGGTATCACTGATAGTGCCTGCAAGAACCAATAGATTTTGGTTAGCGTACAGTACGGTCCCTTCATCCATATATCTCGATCGAATCAACAACCATTGGTAAATCGAGAGTTGTTCGAGATTCGATAACTATGCAATACATCTTGAAGATCAAATAGTGACATCGCATGTGTTACTAAGAAACCATTTCTTAAAACACATCATGTACTCTGGCCAGAGATTCGTCACACTAATATCTCCTCAGATCGCATAGGATATCCACACTCGCAAGTATGTGGTGAATCCTTGACAACAAAGCATCGACTCCTATATGTGTTGTAACTGTACCCAATCCCGACACCTGATGACCCCAATAGAGTCGGTAAACGAGTCAAAGCACAGTACTAGCATATAGAGTCTCAATGATGTTTCAAGTAGTAAGGACTAATGGTGTACAACCAAAACCGCGGACTTTATCCACTCGATAAGTGATAACCACTTGGAAAGTCCGGATAGGGTAGTTCGATCATTCATCGTATGAATATCCATTTGCATGCTTCGAACATCTCTATGTTCCTTACCAATGAAACGTGGTACTCTGCATCGCAAATGCTAGTCTCAAACTCGAGCGATCCTTATCCTTATTATCGGACGGCTCAATCGACTAGGAACAGTTTAGAATACACAGTGACTATAAGATGTGTTTCATGATAGACATCTCCATGTTCTACCACATCTTACATACACTATAGTATATTCAAGGTCTTTATCAAAACAACAATAGTATATCACAATATAACAATATGAAGAAAGATAAAGTCATTGCCATTAATAAAAGTGTAAATTATATTAAACAAAAGATTGTTTATACAAAGAGTCATCAAAACCCTTAGCCACAAGTTGGCTCACCGGGCACCTACTCTTTCATGTACAATGCCTCAAAAGGTGCCATCCCAATACTAGTATGATAGCTGTTGTTGTATGCGAACTCGATCAACGGCAAATGATCCTGCCAGGCTGAACCAAAATCCATGACGCACGCTCTAAGCATATCCTCCAAAGTACGGATAGTGCGCTCTGACTGACCATCAGTCTCCGGATGATAGGCAGTACTCAAACTGAGAGTAGTACCCATCGCACGCTGAACACTCCCCCAGAATCTAGAAGTGAACCTGGGGTCCCGATCGCTGACAATGCTCACAGGCACTCCATGAAGTCGAATGATCTCCTGAATGTACAACCGAGCCATACGATCCATATTGTACTCTCGGCTATAGGCAATGAAATGCGCTGACTTGGTGAGTCGGTCCACCATAACCCAGATAGCATCACAGTTCCTCGGGGATACCGGCAAATGGGTCACAAAGTCCATTGTGATAAACTCCCATTTCCATTCAGAAATAGGCAGACTGTGAAGCAATCCTCCAGGTCGTCGGTGCTCTGCCTTGACCTGTTGACACACCAAACATCTCGAAACAAACTGATAAACACTGCGTTTCATTCCCTTCCACCAGAAACGAGTACGTAGATCCTTGTACATCTTGTTGCTCCCAAGATGAATACTCAACTTAGTACGATGCGCCTGAGACAAAATCTCCTCTCGCAACTCTTCATCCTGCGGAATCACAAGCCTACCAGACAAACACAAAAAGCCATCTGACTGATACTCTGCATACTTTTCTTATGCTTGAAGGTATATCCTGAAGTACAACAATCACTGATCGCACTAGATATCGAACATGTCTGAAGTGCGGATAGTCGCACCTTGCGACTCAAAGCATCAGTAGTGAGATTAGCAGCTCCGGATGGTACTTAATCTCGCAATCATAGTCCTTAAGCAAGTCCATCCAACGTCTCTTCCTCATGTTCAACTCCGCCTGAGTGAACAAATATTTGAGACTCTTATGGTCGGTGAAGATCTCAAATTTCTCGCCATACAGATAATGACGCCAGATCTTCAAAGCGAACACAATGGCTGCCAATTCCAAATCATGGCCTGGATAGTTGTCCTCGTGAAGCTTCAGCTGTCTAGAAGCGTATGCGATCACATGCCCATTCTGAGTCAGAACACAACCTAACCCCTGAAGAGAAGCATCAGTGTATACCACATACCCTCCAGATCCTGACGGTAATGCCAACACCAGCGCAGAAGTCAACCGCCGTCGAAGCTCACAGAAATTCTCCTCACACTCGGAGGACCACTCGAAATCCACACCCTTGCGGGTAAGCTGCGTCAAAGGTCGAGCTAGTTGAGAGAAGTTCAGAATGAAGCGACGATAATACTCTGTTAGACCCAGAAAACTACGGATCTCAGCAACTGTCGTCGGACGCGACCAATTAAGTACCGCTTCAATCTTGCTTGGATCAACAGAAATCCCTTCCCTGGATATGATATGGCCAAGAAAGACCACTCGATCCATCCAAAACTCACACTTGCTCAGCTTGGCGTAAAACTGCTCATCCCAAAGAGTCTGTAGTACCAACCGCAAGTGAAAAACATGCTCTTCCGTATTACGCGAATACACCAAGATGCCGTCAATGAAGACCATGACAAACTTGTCCAAATACTCCCTAAAAACACGGTTCATCAAATCCATGAATATAGCCGGCGCATTAGTCAAACCAAATGACATCACTAGGAACTCGTAATGCCCATAGCGAGTACGGAATGCAGTCTTGGCTACGTCCTGATCACGGACTCTTAACTGATGATACCCAGATCTCAAGTCAATCTTGGAGTAAACTGACGTGCCCTGCAGCTGATCAAACAAGTCATCAATACAAGGCAATGGATACTTGTTCTTCACAGTGACTCGATTCAGCTGCCGATAGTCAATGCACAACCGCATTGACCCATCCTTTTTCTTTACAAAAAGAACAGGAGCTCCCCAAGGAGATACACTAGGACGAATGTACCCCTTGTCCAAAATATCCTGTAGCTGATTCTTCAACTCACGCATCTCTGATGGAGCCAGACGATACGGTGCTTGAGAAATAGGCGAAGTACCCGGCATCAACTCTATGCCAAACTCGACTTCCCTAGCAGGAGGAAAACCCGGAATCTCATCAGGAAATACATCTGGAAATTCATCCACAACAGGAATACTCTCTATCCCAATACTCTCAGCGGACAAATCAACTGCATAGATAAGGTAGCCTTCCCCGCCAGACTCTAGAGCTCGACAGGCTCTCAAAGCTGATACCAAAGGCATCGGAGGTCGCGCTCCCTCACCATAGAAAAACCATCTCTCACTCCCCTCCGGATGAAAGCGTACTAATCTCTGATAGCAGTTCACTGAAGCTCGATAGGTAGTCAACATATCTATTCCCAGAATGCAATCAAAGTCGTCCATCGTCAGGACCATGAGATTCGCTAACAGAATGTTCCCTTCGAACTCTAAAGGGCAACCCATCACTAGACGCTTAGCCAAAACAGATTGGCCCGTCGGAGTAGAAACAGACATCACTATGTCTAGTGCAATGCATGATAACTTATGCCTCTTAACAAAACGTGCAGAAATGAAGGAATGAGATGCACCAGTGTCAATAAGTACAAGAGCAGGTATACCATAAAGCAGAAATGTACCTGCGATGACTTTCTCATTCTCCTCCACTGCCTGATCATGTCTCAGGGCAAGCACCTGGCCAGAAGCTCGTGGCCTCAAATGAGAACTCCCAGCAGGCTGTCCCTGCGACCTCTGCTGTACGGTGGCCTGAGAACCAGATCCTGAACCAGATCCAGAACCGCCTCCCCCAGATAGTGGACAATTTCTTCGGATATGACCAGTCTCTCCACAACGGAAACAAGCTCCAGAAGCTCTATGGCACTTGTCGGATGGATGGTTCTTCCCACAGTGATCACACTTGTCCTTCTTACCGAAATGGACAACACCAGCAGAGCCAGAGGAAGAAGAAGATCCAGAATTCTTGAAATATTGGGCACGGGGACCCAAAGAACTAGCAGGCCTCGACTGAGGGAAAGACCTGTTACGCCGAATGCTGTCCTCCGCCTGGTGACAACGGCTCACCAAACCCTCATAGGACATGTTGTTGCCAACTGCCACACGGTCATGGATCTCAGGGTTAAGGCCTTGAAGGAACAAATTATACTTCATCCCAGAGCTGTCAGCAATCTCGGGGCAATAGGATAGCAGATCAAAGAACTTCTGCTGATACTCATCGATAGACATGGCTCCCTGTCACAGACTCAGTAGCTCGCCTGCCTTCGACTGACGGAGTGCAGGAGGAAAATACAGCTTCTGAAAAGCTGTGCGGAACTCGGCCCAGGTGGCCACTCCTCTCGCCGCAACAAAAGGTGCAGAAGTAAACCTCCACCACCTGCGCGCACGTCCATCCAGAAGATAACCCAGGGTCTCCATCTTCTGCTCCTCGGTGCATTGGAAAGTCTGAAAAGTAGTCTCCATGCGGTCTAACCAGTTCTCCGCGTCCTCTGGAGACTCACCTCCAACTAAGGGCTTAGGACCCATAGCTAAGAATCGACGCACAGTGAAATGTTTGTCGTCATGATGACGATGACGCCGTTCTCGATGAGGCTCCCGGTCGGCATCACCCCAACGCCCACCAATACTGCCATGAGAACTCCGATCGTCACGATCTGCCATCTACAAAAGTACCTCACGGTTACCTTATGCAGAGTCTAAATCCCAAGAATACTATGCATGCTCTGATACCATAAATGTAGTGACCCTTACCCGGATCACCTACTAATAGAACTTAGGCATGCAATTAACTTAATTAAACAGATATCAGAATAAAACTGCGGAAACCATAAACGTTATACAATCTCAAGTAAAGGAATCTGTAATTTATCCAAATAATATACAACCAAATCGAATAGCTGTATCAACCTCAAAACAACAGAAATAAAACCTAGACGAAGCTCCAGCTGGTCAACCACAGACTAGCCCCTCTTGGATCCACCCGCCTCGTCCAATCGCAAACCTGCCCCATGGAATAGGGTGTCCAGAAACATAGAGTACGAGACGTGAGCATAAAACGCTCAGTACGAGAGTATGAGTATACATTCATGCAAAGTGAACTCCCTATAAACTCGAGGTCAAAGATCAGATAACAGAGACAGACCGGGCCCTGGTATGTAGCACGCTGTGCCGTCGCTTCAGGAGGTGGCTCCCATACCATAATACCAGTGGATATGCCGGACCCAAATCGATGGAAGTCCAACCACTAACAGGATAGGGAAAAACCCTACTAACAGACATCTCGAAGGAGATAGCTCAGTATGCAAATGAATGCAGCATAAATCAATGACATATAAATCATGCAGTCACATAATACATGCATACTCAGTCAGGATATCTCGAACAGTACTTTCGTACCTCAAAACAGTGCAAGCTCTACCAACTCTAGGTCCACGCCTATAGTCTACTCTACACTTCCAAATGATACTACTATCATTAAAGTGCTCTAAAAGCCTTAACTAAGCTATTGCATACTCCTAAATATTTATAGGAAGCAAAAGCTATACCTTCGTCCGTCGTTAGCCCTTTGATGTCGATGCCTCCAGAACTTGGGCAAAACTCTTCTATGACTTCCGAACGCCTCGCCGACTGCCGGGCCAAGCCTAATAAGGCTAGAACAACTCGAATAGACTAGAAAGGAGAGGGAAATACTCGGAATTGGCTGTTACGCCTTAAACGCATATAAATATCGAATTATGAGATTAATGTTTTTAATGCATTAACAAGTCTTATTTTTCTATGTTTTGATGATTAACAAAACTAGGTTAAAATGTTACTAATATTTACATTGAGCTTATTACAGAGTTAAAATTTTCAAAGATGAATTAATACTAAATTCATACTCAAGATCAGAAACAAAATTCGAAGAAGTTTACTACAACGGGATCGGAAGCTGCGATTGGCGATCGGAACCTCCGATCATGATCAGAAGCATCTTCGGAAGCTAAGGGTAGATCGGAAGCTCCGATCTTGGTTCGGAAGCTCCGATCTATTTCAGGGATTTTTTTATATTGGTCGGAATGAGGAACGGAAGCTACGAAGAACAGGTTCGGAAGCTCCGATCGTGGTTCGGAAGGTCCGATCAGTTTCTATGTAAAATTATATTGTTCGGAAGCAGATCGGAGGCAACGAAGTGAAGCAGATCGGAAGCTCCGAACAGGATCGGACGTTCCGATCCTGAACGGCCGCCTGATAATCTTGTCCGGAAGACTTTTGCCCGACACCATATTTATTGCGCCGATCGGAAGCTCCGAAGTGGATCGGACGTTCCGATCCAGTACACCCGCGTGTCTCGGAATTCAAATTTCGGAAGCTCCGATGCAAGGATCGGAAGTTCCGATCGATGTCAAAATTTCAGCTATAAAAGGAGGCATTCCGAGGCCATTCAAATCATCCCAACATCTTCAAGTCTCTCAATCCTCTCAAGCATCATTCAAGTCATTTGTTGAGCAATTTGTAGCCCCTTTTGAGTGTTCAAAATATATTCACATATCGAGTTGTATTCGGGGTTGTAATATCGAGGGTTGTAAGTTTGTGAGTTGGTTGCTCGGTTTTATAAACACTTGTGTGTGAAGCCAAGTGTATTTTACGAGTGTTGAGGCTATCCTTGGAGCCCTTAAGGCCAAGAGTGTTGAGTTGTATCGGCGCGGTGATCGTGTCAAGTTGTAAGGCTATCCTTGGAGCCATCAAGGCCAAGACGTTCGAAGTGCTAGTGGATCCTTGGTTAATCGACTTAACCAAGAAGGGGAGACGTAGACGATTTATCGTCGAACTTCCATAAACATCTCTTATCCCTTTTACTGCTTTATTTACATTACGCATTTATTTACCGCACTTATTATTTGATTGCTTAAGTCTTCCGCTTGCGTACTTGCATAATCGCTTTAAATTGCTAAAGTTGCCAATAAAACCTAAACCCCCCCCCCCCCCCCCATTAGGTTCTAACAAGTGGTATCAAAGCTATTTGAAAATACTTTTCAAAACCTTTTTATGGCAAACCTAGCAAGTGATTATGCTCAAGGGCAATCTACAAATCGTCCTCCTCTTTTCAATGGCATAAACTACGGGTATTGGAAAAATCGTATGTCCCTATATATCCAATCCGTAGACTATGACCTATGGAAAGTGACGGTGAAAGGTCCCTATACACCTATGAAAATAGTTGACGGGGTTGAAATTCCTAAGGGAATGGATGACTTTTCAAAAGAGGACATGAAATTAATTTCGCAAAATGCTAAAGCTATGAATATCTTGCACTGTTCCTTAGATATGAACGAATACAACCGGATGTCGATGTGCTCATCTGCTAAAGAGATATGGGACAAGCTAGAGATATGTCACGAAGGCACCAACCAAGTGAAAGAAACAAAGATCGACTTACTCCAACTCAAATACGAAACATTTGAGATGGAATCCAACGAAGATTTTGACACCATGTTCCGAAGGCTTACTCAAATCATCAATGAGTTAGCACAATTGGGAGAACAATATCCTACCAAGCAAGTTTGGAGGAGAGCTCTTCGTGCCCTACCAAAAGAATGGGATGCAAAGAGAACCGCCATCATCGAATCCAACAAAGGGGACACTGCCGCCTATGATCTTGATCAACTACATGGGACCCTAAAAACCCATGAGTTAGAAGTGTCCACAAGAAAAGAATCAAAGAAAGAAGATGTCAAGCACAAAGGGATAGCCTTGACTACACAAGTCGAAGAAGATGACGATGATGACATGGCTCTCTTCGCAAGAAAATTCAAGAAATTCATGCGAGGAAACAAATTCAAAAAGGACAAGAAACCTGAGAAAGAAGTGACCTGCTACAACTGTCAACAACAAGGTCACTACGCCAATGAATGCCCACTCAAGAAGAAAGTGGACAAAGGAAAGAAGAAAGCCCTACTAGCTACCTGGAGTGATAGCGACGACGACGACGAGGAAGCAAACCTCTGCTTAATGGCTAAAAGTGATGACATCGTCTCTGACGACGATGACGAGGTACCTACTTACGATGAACTCTTACATGCTTATAAAGATATGTTTGATATGGTTAAGGTTCTTAGAAAAGAGAATAGAAATCTTAAAAAGGAATTAGAAACTAAGGAGCATGATAACCTTAGACTTAAGGATGACTTAGATCACTTAGAAAAATCTTTCGATAAATTCAATGTGAGTAGCAATAAATTGAACAACCTACTTAGCATGCAGAAATGTAGCTTTGATAAGGGAGGAATAGGCTATGGTAAAAAGTCTATAGACTTTGCTAGTCTAATAGCTAAAGCTAAAATGAGATCACCCCCTACTTGTTCTTATTGTTGCAAATCTGGTCATGTTAGACATAAATGCAGATCATTGAAATATCAATATGTTCAAAAGAGCTATATGAAATGGAGGCCTAAGAGTACTTAACAACTTATTAGTCGGCATTATGAGATCACAATCTAAGGGAGTTCAATATAGACCGGCTTAAAAATTCCTTGACTTGCGGCTGGTCTCCCTGTTGAACGTTGCTCTGTCCAAGGAAATAGGTTTTTAAAGTGGCCATATGCCCTACCTACTACTGGGAGCACTCTTAGAAAGTGGCGATGATGTTGCTATGAGAGACTGAACTCTTAGAAGTCTATTTTGTATCTCTCTTTTCTAACATTGTGGACCCAAAAGATCTAAAGGGTACCAAAATCAATTATTTTCAGGGAAACAAGAAAAATGCTCTCCCTAGCATATGGTATCTAGACAGTGGATGTTCTAGACATATGACGGGAAACAAGGATCTTCTTCAATCAATCAAACCAAAGGAGAAGGGGACTGTCACCTTTGGAGACAACAGCAAAGGAGTAATTGAAGGCATCGGCTCAATAGGTATATCTAATTCTTGTCTAATTGATGATGTACTCCTAGTGAAAGGACTTAAGCATAATCTACTAAGCATAAGTCAATTGTGCGATAGAGGTTATGAAGTCAAATTCACTCCCCAACACTGCACTGTATCATTTATTAGTGACAAATCCATAAATTTCAAAGGATATAGAAGTGAGAACGTTTACAAGGTCTCTTTAAATAATTTATCTTTATCAAATATAAAAAGCCTTGTATCCGTGAATGTTGATGATAACATTCTTTGGCATAGACGATTGGGTCATGTTGGTCCTAGTACCATCGAAAAACTTTTAAAACTTGACTTAGTCGCTGGTATGCCAAAACTTGATTTGAAACTTGATTCTGTTTGTGATGCGTGTCAATTTGGCAAACATACAAGGGAATCTTTTAAAAGCAAAAATTTTGTATCCACTTCTATGCCCCTTGAACTTCTCCACCTAGATCTATGTGGTCCCTCGAGGAACGCTAGTTTAGGAGGAAAGCTTTATGCGTTTGTCATTGTAGATGATTTTTCACGTTACACGTGGACATTGTTTTTAGCTCACAAAAATGATGCCTTTGAGTATTTTAAAACTTTTGCTAAACGAGTTGAGAATGAGAAAAATCTTTCAATAAAACAGATCCGTAGTGACCATGGAACTGAATTTCAAAATGAGATTTTTTCAAACTTTTGTATAGAAAAAGGCATCGGTCACAATTTTTCTTGTCCTAGGACTCCTCAACAAAACGGGGTCGTTGAGAGGAAAAATAGGACACTAGTAGAGATTGCAAGGACCATGTTATGTGAGCGTTCTCTACCAAAATATTTTTGGGCTGAAGCAATGAACACTGCCTGTTACATCATCAATCGCGTATCAATAAGGCCAATTCTCAAGAAAACTCCATACGAGTTATGGAGGGAGAGAAAGCCTAACATTTCATTCTTTCGGGCTTTGGATCTAAGTGCTTCATTCACAACAATGGTAAGGACAACCTTGGCAAATTTGATGCCAAATCCGATAAAGGTATTTTTTTTGGGTATTCTACTACAAGTAAGGCTTATAGAGTATTCAATAAGCGCACCTTACTTGTTGAAGAATCAATGCATGTTATTTTTGATGAATCTATGTCTACTATTGTTCGCACTAACAATGATGATATAGAAATACTTGAAGAAGAGATGGTTTCCTCAAGCTTAAATGATATAGATGCTACAGTTGAGGAAACACCACTTCCTAAGGAATGGACACATCACAAAGATCATCCTAAAGATCTGATAATTGGAAGTCCATCAAAGGGAGTATCTACTCGCTCTTCTCTCAATAATATTTGTAATCATCTTGCTTTTGTTTCTCATGTTGAGCCAAAATGTGTTGATGATGCTTTACTTGATGATTCCTGGATTATTGCTATGCAAGATGAGTTAAATGAATTTAAACGCAATAATGTTTGGGATCTTGTTTCTAGGCCGCATGATAGACCTGTGATAGGTACTAAATGGGTGTTTAGAAATAAACTTGATGAGCATGGCACCATCACTAGAAATAAAGCTAGGCTTGTTGCTAAAGGATATAGTCAAGAAGAAGGCATAGATTATGATGAAACTTATGCGCCTGTTGCTAGACTAGAATCCATTCGCATGCTACTTGCTTTTGCTTGCTCTAGAAATTTTAAATTATTTCAGATGGATGTTAAAAGTGCTTTCTTGAATGGTGATTTGAAAGAAGAGGTCTATATTGAACAACCTGATGGCTTTGTTGATAATTTGTTATCTGATCACGTATATAGACTCAACAAAGCTTTGTATGGATTGAAACAAGCTCCTCGAGCTTGGTATGAAAAACTCTCTTCTTTCCTTATTACCAATGGCTTTACTAGAGGAATTGTTGATATTACATTGTTTACTTTATCTAGAGATAATGATTTGCTTATTGTGCAAATTTATGTGGACGATATCATTTTCGGTTCTACTAACGAAGATCTTTGCCAAGAATTTTCTAAGCTTATGCAAGATCACTTTGAGATGAGCATGATGGGGGAACTTAACTATTTCCTCGGATTGCAAATCAAGCAGTGCAAGGATGGGTTCTTTGTGAACCAAAGCAAATACATAAAGGAGATTCTAAAGAAATTCGGGATGGAGAACACAAAATCATCATCCACACCGATGAGCACAGCAATCAGACTCGACAAGGATGAAAATGGTAAAACTGTAGATCAATCTTCCTTTCGTAGTATGATTGGCTCCTTATTATATGCTACTGCTAGTAGACCGGACATTATGTTTAGTGTTTGCTTGTGTGCACGATTTCAATCATGTCCAAAGGAATCACATTTGTTCGCCTTAAAACGCATTTTCAAATATCTTTCAAATACTCCAAATCTCGGCTTGTGGTATTCGAAAAATTCTTTCTTTGATTTAAAAGCATATTGTGATGCCGACTTTGGTGGATATAAGGTGGACCGGAAAAGCACTAGTGGAACCTGTTTCTTTTTAGGAAACTGTTTGGTTTCTTGGTTTTCCAAAAAGCAAAACTGTGTTGCGTTATCAACGACCGAAGCCGAATATATGGCTGCCGGTAGTTGTTGTGCGCAAATTCTTTGGATGAAGCATCAATTGCTCGACTATGGCGTCTCTTTTTCAAAAATCCCTATTTTCTGTGACAACACTAGCGTCATTTGTCTTACAAAGAATCCGATTCAACATTCGCGCACCAAACATATTGACATTCGTCATCATTTTATTCGTGACCACATCGAACGAAATGAAGTTGAACTTCAATATGTTGACACTAAAAATCAAATTGCCGATATTTTTACAAAACCACTAGATGAAAATACTTTTATTCGTTTGCGTGGTAAACTTGGCATGATTGAATTGTAATCACTTGTAGGCATAAATTAAATTTAATGTCATATTAAGGGGGAGCTTAATATTAAATTCGAGCAAATTAATTTTGGATAATGCAAATAAATTGTATTTATTCAAAATTAAGAAGCTCACATTCTTATGTGAATTATTTGCTTAAATGTTAAATAAAATAAATTTTAAAAGAGTAGAAATCATGCATTCTTCCTATGGCAGATCGGAACCACCGCTCCAGATCGGAACCACCGATCCAGATCGGAACCACCGATCTGTATCCCGCCACTTTTCATCTTGCGCGGTAATTTTTCCCTCCTAGATGCGGATCGGAACCACCGATCACGATCGGAACGTCCGATCCCCATCTAATCCGACTTTTCAAATCACTTTTAACCGTCTTATCTTTAATTACCGCCTCAGGATCGGAACATCCGAAGCATGTTCGGAGCTTCCGATCGACACGTGGCCTTACCTCAGTGGACCGCACGATCGGAACGACCGATCCAGGAGCTTTCGATCGTTCCATCCCCTATAAATATCAGATCGCTCATTCCGATTTCTTGCACCTAAAATTCTTCTCTTATCTCTATTTTATCCGATTCCAACATATTAAAATGCCTGTCAAACGCCGTCGCGATCAGGCGAGTTCTAGTCGTCCTATTATTGTCCGTGATCCTACCCAACCAGCTGTGTCTAGGCCCATACCTGATGATTATTTACATCGTCAGATTCATCCGGGTCGTATCTTAGATACTACTTACTTGGCCCAATCCCATCTCCTACTGTTGAACTTAATCAATGTTCAACATTGGGATTCCTTTTTTCAGCCATCTGTCCCCGACCGAATCTTTCCTCCACTAATTCACGAGTTCTATGCCAACCTTGAACTCGAATTAGGGCATGGTGATATCACCATTGCCACCATCGTTCAAGGTAGGCATATCATTTTTTCTTCTGCTGATCTGTCCTCCTGGTTTGATCTTCCCAGGAATGGACCCGGTGAATACTTTTCCCAAACTTGGCCACAAAATGATCCAAACTTTGATCGTGATCTCTTTCTTTCTACTATTCTCGGTCGTCAAGCCACTGCTGCTGACGATCGAATCCATCTCAAGAGTCTTTGTCCTGATTTCCAAATCATTCAAAAACTCATCACCACATCCATAGTTCCCCGCAGTGGAGACCTCTCCACTTGCAAATATCTGGATTTGTATATTCTTTTTCATATCATCTCCTCTCGACCTTTTAACCTTCCGCGCCTTGTTATGCAGACTATGCATCACACGGCAACGACGGCTAAAAAGGTTTCCTTTCCTTTTGCCCGGTTTATTAACCGGATTTTGAGTCGTTTTGATATTGATTTTGAGGGGATCCCTTCTCTTGAAATCCAGTCGAGTCATATCATCAACCATCAGTCTATTATCAGGATGGATTTATCTTGGAATCCTGTGTATTCTCGATGGGTTGATGATCCTAGTCGAGCTTTTTCTAGATTTTCGCCTATTTCTGATTTTCATCGAGACTTTTCCTCTCTTCCTCACTCTATCCAAACCAAAGGCTTTCCGACTGGTCCGCCCAACACTGATATTCCATCCTCTTCCAGTTTTGAGGCCTTTGCGTCTACCATTGGTGATCTTCCTTTCCAGGCTCCTGAAGTCCCTCCTACACCAATAAACCAATTTCCTAGCGACCGACTCTTCGAGGCTCTTCATCGCATTGAGACGAGTATGCACACTCATTTTACCGAGTTGACTGCTAGAGTTGCCTCTCTGGAGACTCGATTTGATGACTTCGCCGCTCGCTACCCTCCTCCGCAGCATGATGATGACTCTTAGATTTTTATTTTATTTTTATTTGTATTTTTTTCTTTCTTGCATTGTATTAAAAATTTATTATTGTAAATGAAATTGTTGAGTATTTTTTTTATTCTATGTTTCATTACTTTTTGTTTATCACAAAGGGGGAGAATTAATGGTTAAAATATTAATTAAGATAAAATTTGTTTATCTGATAAAATTTGTTTATCCGTTAAAATCTGTTGCTTAATAAAAATTGTTTATGATTATCGTTTATTTTATCTCCTGTTTTTAACCAAGTTTTGTGATCATCAAAAAGGGGGAGATTGTTACGCCTTAAACGCATATAAATCTCGAATTATGAGATTAATGTTTTTAATTCATTAACAAGTCTTATTTTTCTATGTTTTGATGATTAACAAAACTAGATTAAAATGTTACTAATATTTACATTGAGCTTATTACAGAGTTAAAATTTTCAAAGATGAATTAATACTAAATTCATACTCAAGATCAGAAACAAAATTCGAAGAAGTTTACTACTACGGGATCGGAAGCTCCGATTGGCAATCGGAACCTCCGATCATGATCAGAAGCATCTTCGGAAGCTAAGGGTAGATCGGAAGCTCCGATCTTGGTTCGGAAGCTCCGATCTATTTCAGGGATTTTTTTATATATTGGTCGGAATGAGGAACGGAAGCTACGAAGAACAGGTTCGGAAGCTCCGATCGTGGTTCGAAAGGTCCGATCAGTTTCTATGTAAAATTATATTGTTCGGAAGCAGATCGGAGGCAACGAAGTGAAGCAGATCGGAAGCTCCGAACAGGATCGGACGTTCCGATCCTGAACGGCCGCCTGATAATCTTGTCCGAAAGACTTTTGCCCGACACCATATTTATTGCGCCGATCGGAAGCTCCGAAGTGGATCGGACGTTCCGATCCAGTACACCCGCGTGTCTCAGAATTCAAATTTCGGAAGCTCCGATGCAGGGATCGGAAGTTCCGATCGATGTCAAAATTTCAGCTATAAAAGGAGGCATTCCGAGGCCATTCAAATCATCCCAACATCTTCAAGTCTCTCAATCCTCTCAAGCATCATTCAAGTCATTTGTTGAGCAATTTGTAGCCCCTTTTGAGTGTTCAAAATATATTCACATATCGAGTTGTATTCGGGGTTGTAATATCGAGGGTTGTAAGTTTGTGAGTTGGTTGCTTGGTTTTATAAACACTTGTGTGTGAAGCCAAGTGTATTTTACGAGTGTTGAGGCTATCCTTGGAGCCCTTAAGGCCAAGAGTGTTGAGTTGTATCGGCGCGGTGATCGTGTCAAGTTGTAAAGCTATCCTTGGAGCCATCAAGGCCAAGACGTTCGAAGTGCTAGTGGATCCTTGGTTAATCGACTTAACCAAGAAGGGGAGACGTAGACGATTTATCGTCGAACTTCCATAAACATCTCTTATCCCTTTTACTGCTTTATTTACATTACGCATTTATTTACCGCACTTATTATTTGATTGCTTAAGTCTTCCGCTTGCGTACTTGCATAATCGCTTTAAATTGCTAAAGTTGCCAATAGAACCTAAATCCCCCCCCCCCATTAGGTTCTAACATTGGCAATTGGAAATGAAGCCCCGGCCCTCTATTTATAGACAACGATCGGAACGTCCGAACCTCGATCGGAACGTCCGATCCTGCCATCGGAGCTTTCGAAGATCCTGATCTGCCAAGTGTCAAAATATCACTTGTTGACTTCGGATAGGGGTGATCGGAGCTTCCGATCCTGATCGGAGCTTCCGATCTAGCCAATCTTCATGCCTGACGTAATATGATCGGAGCTTCCGATCCTGCATCGGAGCTTCCGATCCTGTTTGGAACTTCCGAACCTACCTTCGGAGCTTCCGAACTCTATTCAAGTAATTATGATTAATTCCTTAATTACTGATTTTGGTTACGGGCTAATACAACTGTAGTGATACAACCATATCAAAGAACTTAAAAGTAAAAATTATACAGCCAAACAAATCCTGTTGTATAAAATCCCCTGACAGGCTCCGGCTCTCTAGTCCTGCCTCGAACTACCGGTTCTGTCCATCCTGCGACCTGCCCCATGGAATAGGGTGTCCAAGATAACAAATAGGGCGTGAGCGCTAATGCCCAGTACATAAACATGAGTAAACATATGTATATAATGCATGCAACATGATGACTGGTAAATGGTCATCTGAAAAGTCATGCTCACTACCGGCGCCACATGAGTGCTGCCACCGCACGGATCAACCTCTGGGTGCAACCACACTAGTCTAGTACACTAGAGTAGTCAGACATACATGTCCCCGCCATCGCGGTACTCTCAGTGACAGACTATCGAGTATAGAGTTGAGCGCTCTACAATCAGGTATAACAAGGTATAGGCTCAACTCATATATCATGCCATATAATAATGCCAAATAAATGCAACATATAAACATGTATACTCGCTGGCAATCTCAGTCAATGTGTACGTACCTCTAGGCTAGTTCAAGTATAGTAGGTCCTAGGTTCCAAGCCTATATTCAAAAGTTCACCGTATCACTATACAAGTTCTATAAGCCTTAACTAAGCTAATAAGTACTCCCAAAACTTAAATAGATTCCCGGACCACACCTTCGTCCGTCAATAGCCCTTTGAAGTCGCTAGTCCTGGATGACTATAACCACACCTTGGTTATTCCATAACCTCTATTATAACCGATAGGGCCCTCAAGTGTATAATTCACACTATATAACTGATCGAAGAAGGAAACTCGGAATTCGTATTTCAAAATGAAATCGAACGAGCCCTATTTATAGGAAAATTTCCGGTCGAGTTCGGATCCTCCGAACCTGAGTTCGGATCGTCCGATCCTACTCGCTGCCTGCATGCGAGACACGTCGAGTTTGGATCGTCCGATCGCCATTTCGGGCCGTCCGATGTGCTCTAATTCCGACACTTGTCAAAATCCATTGCTGAGTAATCCTGCCTACTTGGCACCCGTGAAGTTCGGGCCGTCCGATCCTACTTTGGACCGTCCGAACGTGCCTTAACTCCGAAGTCAACAAGCCATCTTCGGAGCTCCCGAGTCGCTGAGTTCGGATCATCCGAAGTCCTCTTCGGATCGTCCGAACTAGCAAAAATATTGAAAGTCAAATTCTTAATTCTGAAGTTCGATTAAGCCTTGGAATTGGTTAATTACTAACCCTTAATCATGTTTAACATATTATTATCTTAAAATAAAATCTGGGTTACTACATTTCTCCCCACCTTTAGATATTTCATCCGCGAAATAGAATCTAAAGACAAATCAAGATAAAAATATGAAACATCAAACCATGTTTTATTACAACAACTGTAATTACATCTTTACATGGTAATAAAAAATACAAAGCAAAAAACTCAGGATATTCTGCTCGCATATGGTTCTCGGTTTCCCAAGTTGCTTCCTCAACGCCTCGGCGCTGCCACTGTACCATCACAAGTGGTATAGTCTTGTTCCGAAAAACTTTCTCCTTCTTATCTAGGATACGGAGTGGTCGTTCAACATACGACAGATCTGGCTTTAGCTGAACATCAGTAAGCTGAATCACATGTGATTCATCAGCTATATGTCGAAGTAACGACACATGAAAAACATTATGTATACTGGAAAGAGATGGCGGTAACGCCAAACAATATGCAACATCTTCGATCTTCTCTAGTATCTGGAAAGGCCCAATGAAACGAGGTGACAACTTGCCTTTCACACCGAATCTCATCACCTTCCTGAAAGGTGATACTCGCAAGAACACATATTCAACAGGCTCGAACTGCAGTGGCCTGCGGTAAATATTAGCATAACTGGCTTGTCTATCCTGAGCAGTTTTGATCCTCCGCTTTATCAAATCTACCTTGTCTACAATCTGCTGCACCAACTCATGACCCTCGACTTGTCGTTCCTCGACTTCATCCAAGAATAACGGAGTATGACATCATCGACCATACAATGCGTCAAAAGGTGCCATATCAATACTACGATGGTAACTGTTATTGTAGGCAAATTAAATCAAAGGTAATTGATCCTGCCAAGATAAGCCAAAGTCCATGACAGAAGAACGTAGCATATCCTCCAGCGTACGAATCATCCGCTCTGACTGCCCGTCAATCTCTGGATGATATGCAGTGCTCAAACTCAGAGTGGTACCCAACGCTTGCTGAAACCTACCCCAAAAACGTGAGGTAAATCGCGGGTATCTATCACTAACTATGCTCACTGGAATCCCATGTAATCGCACTATCTCCTGGATGTATAAGCGTGCCATGCGATCATAAGAATATTCTCGGTTGTAAGGAATGAAATGTGCTGATTTCGTCAAACGGTCAACAACGACCCAGATAGCATCACAGTGACGTGAAGTCATAGGCAAGTGGGTGACAAAATCCATAGTCACATGCTCCCACTTCCATTCGGGAATCTCAAGATTCTGCAGTAATCCACCTGGTCGTCGGTGTTCAGCCTTGACCTGTTGACAAACCAAACATCTCGAAACAAACTGATATACACTCCGCTTCATTCCATTCCACCAGAATCTAGTTCGCAAGTCCTTATACATTTTCATGCTTCCAGGATGAACTGACAATCGACTCCTGTGATCTTGAGAAAGAATATCATTCCTGAGCTCCGCAACATCAGGTACAACCACCCTATTCAATAAGCACAATAAACCATCTGCCTGAAAATGGAATCCAGATGTATTAACTCCATTGGCTAGACGTGCCAAACTCTGAGTCTTAACATCAGATATCTGAGCATCTCTGATCCGAGAATACAATGCTGGCTCAGATAAAATAGTATACAATCGAATTCCATTTCTTCCTTTCTTGTGCTTGAGCATAAAACTCAATGAACAACACTCTTTAATCATATGAGATAATTCACTAGTCTGAAGTGCAGAAAGTCTCACCTGCCGACTCAAGGCAATAGCAGTAAGATTAGCAGAACCTGGATGATATTTGATTTCACAATCATAATCCTTCAAGAGATCCATCCAACATCTATGTCGCATATTCAACTCCGCCTGAGTGAATAAATACTTCAGACTCTTGTGGTCCGTGAATATCTCAAATTTCTCGCCATAAAGATAATGCCTCCAGATCTTGAGCGCAAATACAATGGCGGCTAACTCGAGATCATGCACTGGATAATTATTCTCATGCGTTTTTAACTGTCGAGAAGAATAGGCAATAACATGTCCATACTGTGTCAGAACACATCATAACCCCTGACCAGAGGCATCAGTTTAGACAACATAACCTCCCGATCCAGAAGGTAAAGCTAGCACAGGTGCAGTAGTAAGACGTCTATGCAGCTCGTGAAATGACTCCTCACAATCCGAGGACCTTATGAAGGTAACATCCTTCCAAGTAAGCTGAGTCAAAGGCCTGGCCAACTGTGAAAAATTTTTGATGAACCGACGGTAATAACCAGCTAGACCCAAGAAACTACGAATCTCAATAACCGTCGTTGGACGAGACCAGTTCAGCACTGCCTCTATCTTACTAGGATCAACAGATATTCCTTCACTAGAAATCACATGACCGAGAAACACTACCCGATCAAGCCAGAATTCACACTTGCTCAATTTCGCATACAACTGCTTCTCTCGTAACGTCTGCAACACAATTCTCAGATGCTGTGCATGTTCATCCTTGTCATGCGAATAGACAAGAATATCATCAATGAAGATGATGACAAATCTATCCAGATATTCTCGAAATACCTGATTCATCAGATTCATAAAGACTGCCGGTGCATTCGTCAAACCGAATGGCATAACCAGAAATTCATAATTCTCGTATCTGGTCCTAAAAGTAGTTGTAGAAATATCTGAGTCTCGTACCCGCATCTGGTGGTATCCTGATCTCAGATCTATCTTAGAGTAAACAGAAGTACCCTGTAATTGATCGAACAGATCATCAATCCGCGGCAAAGGATACTTATTCTTGATGGTGACACGATTCAGCTGCCTGTAATCAATACATAATCGCATCGATCCATCCTTCTTCTTGACAAATAACACAGGTGCTCCCCACGGAGAAACACTCGGACGAATATATCCCTTATCAAGCAGATCCTGCAACTGCTATTTCAATTCCCTCATATCTGACGATGCCAGATGATAAGGTGCTCGGGATATAGGTGTAGTTCCTGGTACTAGATCAATACCAAATTCAACCTCGCGAACCGGAGGAAAACCAGGAATCTCATCATGGAATACATCAAGAAACTCGCTGACAACTGATAGCTGATCGATACCCGGACTACTCGTGGACATATCAACTGCATAAATGAGGTAGCCCTCTTCACCTGACTCCAAGATATGACATGCCTTCAAAGCCGATACAAGTGGCATCGGAGGTCGCGCACCCTCACCATAAAAGTACCAGCTATTACCCTAATCTGGATGAAACTATACCAGGCGCTGATAACAATCCACAGTAGCGTGATACAAAGTCAGCATATCTATTCCCAAAATACAATCAAAATCTGTCATCGCTAATATCATCAAATTAGCCGATAACACATGAACCTCAAACTCTAGAAGGCAACACATCACTAGACGCTTAGTTACTACCTCCTGCTCCAGCGGAGTAGATACTGTGAAACCTCGGATTTTTAGAATTTATATTTTAATTCATGGTATAATTATATATTTCGAGATAATATTGGAGATAGAGTATATATTTAGATTTTATTTATTAATTTTGTGAGATATTTAGTTTACAAAATTAAGATAAGTAATCAAGATATAGATGAAGTAAAATCTTTAAGTAATATGATTTCCATTCAAACTTTGATTATCGATATTTTAGTCAATATTAAATTTCTTGGTGCCTATAAATAGAGGAGCAGTGCGTATCTATTTTCTCTCCTTATTTTCGAGAAACCTAGTTAGTTTGTAGGTTTAGTTTTTGGCCACTTTCTCTCCTTTTTTGTTGAGGAAAAAGGCTGCAAAATTTAGTCAGAAAGTCAGTCATTTTATTTCCTTATTTTCGAGAATAGCAGACCACTTGGGTCAAAGAAATTGTCCAATTTTCTTATAATTCTCACGTGGAGTTAGATTAGAAAGTGGAGGAATTAAAGTGTTGTCCAATAATCTACCACCCCGTGGACTAGGAAGCAAAGTGAATTCTTGGGAAAAAGCAATTCTGATTTTTCGAGACATCTGTGAAGTATTTAATCTCGCACCAATATATTCAGGTAAGTGGGCTTTGTTTTAAAATATTATGTATGATTTAAAATTTCGATCATTCATGATATTCCTTCGAATTTTGCTATGTAATTGATATTCTTGATGAATTTGTTAAGAGTATGTTTTGGCACTGTTATGACTCAAATTATGAGTAGTAAAGAAATTTCCGAACCATGTTATGTTATGACCCTGATGCGGTGGGTAATAATAACCGTTCTATGACCTCACCCCTTAGAGGAATTACATATAGGGGACTGATCAGTTAGCCACGATTAATGAGAGAAATTTCAGTGTCTGGCCAAAATTATGTTATGTCATGTCAACTATGTTATGATGATGTTCATGATATGTTATGTTGAGACATGATATGAAATGCTTATGCCTTGAATTATTCATGAAGTTTTTGAAATAAATATATATATGTATATATTTTGGTATAATCGATCGGCCCCCACTTGCTGAGTGTTTTCCAAAACACTCACCCCTTAATTTTCCTCCCAGATGGTACCGAAGAACAATTAGAGGAGAAAGAACAAGACATGCTTTGGAGATGGTGATGAAGATATTTTTGAGCTTTTATCGTTATTTTTAAGTTGTAAGACGTTTCCGCAAATTTTATTCGTTATTTGGGAGTTTTGAGTTGTACAGAATATTTAATTTGGAATTTACTCATGAAATAGACTGATTTTAGTTAAATTCTGTACTAAGAGCCTGGTTGTTTTCAAATTTTATTTGAAAGCAACGGCGATGTCACCCGACCCCGGGCGCGGGGCGTGACAGATACAACTAAATCCATATCTAATGATACATAAGATAATCTATGTCTCTTAACAAAACGGCTAGAAATAAAGGAATGCGATGCTCCAGTATCAATTAAGACAAGTGCAGTAATACCACGTACCTGCCAACATGCGATCACTTCCTTCAGTAGCCTGATCCTGAGACAGAGCAAACACCTGCCCTTGAGTCTGGGGACGGTAACCAGAAGAAATCTGTGGTGCTGGCTGCTGACGTGGAAAAGTAGAAGTCTGAGATCCAACCTGTGATCCCGATCCACTAGCAGAACTCATACGCTGAGGACAATCTCTCCGCAGATGTCCCTGCTCACCACAAATATAACTTGCACCAGTAGTCTTCCGACATGAAGCTGCAGGATGCTTCCCACCACAGTGACTGCAAAACTCCTCCTTCTTCTTATTCTTTCCAAAACGGAATGTACCTCGTGAACCACGAGAACCAGACAAAGTAGTAGTAGTAGTAGAAGAAGACATAGGTCCAGATTGCACAACAGATTGAGCCCTAGGCCCAAGAGATCCACTAGGCTGTCCTAGCATCATCAACTGTGCCCGCCTATTGCTGTTCTCCACTTGATGGCAATGGTTCACCAAAGTCTCATAAGATGTCGGATCATCACAGACGACAACTTGTGAGTAGATATTTTGATTCAGGCCTTGCAGAAAGATATCATATTTGGACGCATCACTGTCACTGATATGAGGACTGAAAGGTAGCAGATTAAGAAATCATTGCTGATATTGATCAATAGTCATTGATCCTTGCCATAGAGTCAGCAACTCCATAGATCGTGCTTGACGAATAGCTGGAGGAAAATACAGTTTCTGAAACTGCTGACAAAAATCCCCCCAAGTCACCTGTCCTCTCTCAGTACGTGCTTGAGTAGCTTTGGAATCCCACCATAAGCGTGCTCGATCCTCTAGAACAAATTCTAGAACTTCCAGCTTCTGCTCCTCAATGCAATCGAAAGCTCGAAACGCACTCTCGAGTTTAGACATCTAACCTCTTGCCTGTTCAGGATTCTCGCCTCCCACCAAGGGTTTCGGTCCTACTTGCATAAACTTATTGATAGTGTAGCGACGTCTACCCTCATGAGGACGATAATGATCATCACGATGGCGATGATGACGATGATGACCACCTCCCTGGCCAACACTACCGTGACTCTCGTCAGTCATATCCTGAAAAGAATTGCACATTAAAATCCCAATTGCGCAATAATTACTCAAGAATAGACTAAATCCCAAGTACTAATTCCCAAAATCTATGCATGCTCTGATACCAAAAATGTAGTGACCCTGCATGGAATCACCTACTAACTGGCAACTAATAGAATGCAATAACTTAATAAAGCAAAATACTTAACAGAGTAAAAACGTGCGAAAACATAATCCATAATTTACATATCAGCTTAGTAAAATAAGTCCAGGCTAATACTATAGTGATACAACCATATCGAAGAACTTAAAAGTAAACATTATACAGCCAAACAAATCCTGCTGTATAAAATCCCCTGACAGGCTCCGGCTCTCTAGTCTTGCCTCGAACTACCGGCTCCATCCATCCTGCGACCTGCCCCATGGAATAGGGTGTCCAAGATAACAACTAGGACGTGAGCGCTAACGCCCAGTACATAAACATGAGTAAACATATGTATATAATGCATGCAACATGATGACTGGTAAATGGTCATCTGAAAAGTCATGCTCAGTACCGGCGCCACATGAGTGCTTCCACCGCACGGATCAACTTCTGGGTGCAACCACACTCGTCTAGTACACTAGAGTAGTCAGACATACATGTCCCCGCCGTCGCGGTACTCTCAGTGACAGACTATCGAGTATAGAGATGAGCGGCTCTACAATCAGGTATAACAAGGTATAGGCTCAACGTGTATATGCACATGACATATGAATATGGAAAACGGTAAATCATATATCATGCCATATAATAATGCCAAATAAATGCAACATATAAATATGTATACTCGCTGACAATCTCAGTCAATGTGTACGTACCTCTAGGCTAGTTCAAGTATAGTAGGTCCTAGGTTCCAAGCCTATATTCAAAAGTTCACCGTATCACTATACAAGTTTTATAAGCCTTAACTAAGCTAATAAGTACTACCAAAACTTAAATAGATTCTCGGACCATACCTTCGTCCGTCAATAGCCCTTTGAAGTCGCTAGTCCCGAATGACTATAACCACACCTTGGTTATTCCAGAACCTCTATTATAACCGATAGGGCCCTCAAGTGTATAATTCACACTATATAACTGATCAAAGAAGGAAATTTGGAATTCGTATTTCAAAATGAAATCGAATGAGCCCTATTTATAAGACAATTTTTGGTCGAGTTCGGATCGTCTGATCCTACTCGCTGCCTGCATGCGAGACACGTCGAGTTCGGATCATCCGATCGCCACTTCGGGCCGTCCGAAGTGCTCTAATTCCGACACTTGTAAAAATCCATTGCTGAGTAATCCTGCATACTTGGCACCGGTGAAGTTCGGGCCGTCCGATCCTAATTCGGACCGTCCGAACGTGCCTTAACTCCGAAGTCAACAAGCCATCTTTGGAGCTCCCGAGTCGCTGAGTTCGGATCATCCGAACTAGCCAAAATATTGAAAGTCAAATTATTAATTCTGAAGTCCGATTAAGCCCCGGAATTGGTTAATTACTAACCCTTAATCATGTTTAACATATTATTATCTTAAAATGAAATCTGGGTTACTACAGATTAGGTGGTGACAAAAGCAGGACTGCAGTGTTAGTCACTAGGCTTTATTTTATTTGTAATAAATTAAATTCGATTGGGTTGCATCATTTGAGTTTTTCTACCGGTTTAGTATTCTAATTTACTTTCCGCAGTGCACTTTGATTATGTTTAAATTGCATGCTTAAGTTCTAATTAGTAGGTGATCACTGTGCGAGTCACTACAAAAATTCTTTGAGAGAAATCTCGTTCTGCAATTTTTGGTAAGTCTTCTTCTAATCCTTCAGGGAAGACTCCTTTTTTTGTTGTACAAATTTCTTCTCCTGAATCAATATAAGCTGCAAAGTATTCAGCCTTATATTGTTCGTATAACATTACAATTGGAATGTATATAGAGAAAGGATTTGTTGTCATCTTACTTAAAATGATTACTACATGGTCATGCCATTTTAAGTAAACTAAATTGTAACTCAGTAATCAGCTTAAGATAATTTTGCCTTAGTGTTTCTAAGGCCACAGTAGGTAGAGTATTGTCACTCTTTTCTACTTCTTCAATACGTTTAGTAAATCATGTTCATAATTTACTAACTGCAAAAGTTGCTTTTTTCTCTCTTTGTGAATATAGTTTTCAAATTTGATTAAGGGATTTTCCCTTATCCAATTCTCTCGGTTTTCCATTTCATAGAATTCTTATCGAATTCTCCAATTTTTTTTCTTTTTCCATAAACTCTATTCCCTTTTCAAGGCGTTTCCATGGTTTATGATTTTCTAGAAATTCTAAGACTAGGATAAGTTGATCTACTTCCTTCCCAAAATTCCATAAATCTGAACTTCCAATTCACCAATATTTATTAGTCCTTGGTAAGTTCCGATTTCATGTTGTTCTAAATAGTAAATCGAGTTACAAGGGAATTGATTCCTATGACTTGTAATTTTGAATATTATTCTAACTTCTTTATAACCTTCTGGAGATCTTAGTTTTTCTATTATGAAAAACTCTTTTTCTTGTGGTTGAATTTCTTGAATAGGAGCTTTTTCCCATTTTCTACTTGTAATTCTGTCATCTTGAAAAGATAACCTTCGGGGGTCTATTTTAAGATTTTGATTTCTGTATAAAATCGGTCTATCTTGTATTTGAATGTATGTTTCCTGTATAATATAAAACTCGATTCTTTCTGGATAAATTTCTTGAGAGACCTTTCCAAAAATCTCTGTTATTTCAATAAACTCATTTTTGATAAATAACTCTGAATGATGAGTATTATAAAGAGCATATGAAATTTGATATGTAATAGAACATGGTCTATTACCTTCCTTCATTAATCTTTTTTCCTTGAAGTTTTGATGCAGCATCAAGGCTCGACTAAAATCTTTATCAGCTAAATTGTATGTTATTCTTGGATAAATAACTCCTACAATTTTTTTTGAACAAAGATTTCCTGAGATAGTCCCCAGAACACCATCCTGAATATTCCCTATCTTTTATCGCATACTACAATATCTATAGGTGAATATATTTCTTCTTTAAAAGTAGCTTTGATCATTATCAAGATTGCTCCAATATGGATCCAAGACATTGTCTTTGCTACTTCATTTTTCAATTTCTGCAATTCCTCTCTTATTTCTTCAAAAAGAATTAACTGCATTTCTATTTGATTACTGGTTAACTCCATTGGGATTGTCATTTCTCTTCTGGATACCCTGTAAATCAAATGATGTTTTTTTGGTCTTAAGCCCATATTTCCTAAGACTCTTTCCACTTAATCTGCCAAAAATCCTTGATACTTCTGTAAAGTAAGATTTTCTCCCATAACCCTCTGGACCATATTATGAGATATAGCAGTTTGACTAAAGAATACCGTCAAATTTTCATGTGCTTCGTGTCGAAATACTTCTTCCTTAGTTGGATTCTGATTCGTCATCAGATCCTTATTGAATTAAAAGTTTTTCTTCTTCGTATATACTTTTGTCTGAGGGGATATCCTCAAACTGATAAACTTGGACTAGATCTTGAAAGAAGACAACATCACTCATGTCAGGTGTTGCTTCAAAGAGTTATATCACTTTCTACTTATTTTCGGGACAGTTTTTTCAAATATGTCCTCTTGCTCCACATGTCCTACTGTTTCAATTTTTAAAACTTTCATTTCCTCTTGTATGAGCTTTTCTGAAAGTTTTTCTGGATAGTTTTCTTCCCATTCTTTGGGATGAACTTGTTGCTGGGGATGAAACCCTACTTCTTGTTGGTCCAATTCGTTTCCCTTATCTATAAGAACAAGCATTTTGTTTGGACCAAACTGTTCTTGATTTCCAAGAACTTTTCATCTTCTTGTTATAGGGATTATTTCTAAATTTCTTCTTCTTAAATCCCCGTGTTTTATTCCCAATGATTGTTGGGAATCATTTTCTTTTCAACATAAAGGAGTATATTTATTAATACTCCTTATATTTTTGTATGTCTTTTGTAATGGTGCCATATGACACCATTCTGCCAACTTTTCTTTTAGAAAAGAGGCTTTTCTTGCCAAAGTATCTGGATTTCCTGGAACATATTCCTTTATTAGCATTTCTCTCCAAGAACTTGGCATTTTAGCGAAAAAAACTGAATTTCTACATTTTCATCAACTCCCGAATTCCATCTGTATTTAGTAAATAACATAATATATTCATCTATTAAATAGATGTCGTGTAACTCGAGACTATACAGAGCTTGAGTATATTTTTTCTTCTTCTCTATATCTTGATTGTTGAAATAGTCCACACCTATAAATTGTGCTTTAAATAATGTGGTCATTCCTCCTCCAATCTTGCTTAGGGACTGATTCTTTAGTCTCAAGAATTGTCATTTCCCAAGATATTTTTACTGATCCCATTAGACTCATTTCTAAAAGTTTAATGAATCATTCTTTATTGAGATCTAAAGTTTCGGCTGCGATTCTCATAGCTGATGTCAAGTCATCTATGAGATCTTCTATATTTTTGAAGCCTAAAACATCGAGGTTTAGCATAACCCCATAAGGATGTATTGGATCTAAAACAGTTTTACCATAAGGCGTTTGGTGGAATGGAATTCTATTCCTTCTTGACCTAGTTCCTGCTGGATGTGAATTTTTCCCAACTTGGAATTCACTTTGAGGTTCTTCTGTTTTAACCTCATTTCTTTGTAGTATATGAGGATTCTCTATGATTTGTTCACCCCAGTAGAATTCATCTTTAGGTATACTACTCTAAGATTTGCAAATGAATCCGCTAGATCTTGTAGATCATTAAGACCCAATCTTTCTAAAGTAGTCATCAGATAATGTTTTTCTTTGATACTGATTTTATGAGATTGATCAACTATTCTTCATCTGTCAAAGGTTTTTGAACCATTTTAGTTTTACCTTTTTGATGTAACAAAGGTTCAGTACCAAAAAAGAGTGGTAACCTCCCTCCTATATTTCCTTTTCTAGAAACAAGAGTTTGTTAAAAATTTTGGATTTTTGTTTGAATATCTTTTAGTGTTATAATAATTTCTTCTTGTTTCTTAAGAATGTCTTCAATTTGTCGAGATACACCATACATTTGATTACTATAATATTTGTAAGGATATTTGACATCTTAACAAGAAATAGTGAAGGTAAAATTCTAGAGTAAGTGTTATCTCTCATTGTTGTTAACACTTCAAGAAAACATGCAGCGGAATAAATAAACTTAAACAATAAATAACACAGAGATAATTTTGCACACGTATCAAATACTTGTGTTGTGCCTCATGACAAAATAATCACTAGAAAAATATTCAGATTACAAAAATCAATACTACTGATTGTCCATGAAAAGCTACTTTTCTCAACAAGTTAAGAAAATAAATAACATCCTAAAAATAAGTAAAAACCAAAATAGAAAAACCTAGGATTTCAGATCACGTATGCCGAAACTTTGAAACGACAAGGAACCACTCTTAGAACACACTTCACTTGTGTGATCAAGTGTTTCCAACACTCCACGGCAACACGATAAACCATCAACAATTGGCCGGAAATTACTTCAGGACTTCTTCAATGATCTTCGATCTTCAAGCTCTCTAAAATCGTGCAGTAAACTATTTTTCTGTGTGTCGGTCGCTCTGTTCCTCGTCCGTTTCCCTTGAATATATATAATCTTTGTGGCCTAGTGTGAGACCTCGATTCTAAACAACTAATCTCGGATTAAACAATAGTTAAGCATACAAGATCCAAGATTAAAAGCAATAATAAATTTTTTTTTTTGAAATAGTGCCTCGCTCGATCGGTAAGATTCAACCGATCGAGCGAGCCAGAAGTTGCAAACATTCTGCCTCAAAATTTAACCAGCACCGCTAGATCGGTAAGATTCAACCAGTCGAGCGGGCTCCCTTTTTCAAAAATAGAAACCTGACAAAATGTCACTCGCTCGATCGGTCAAATCTCACCGATCGATCGGTGACAGTACAAAAGCAAAAATACAGCAGAAACTTGATAAACTCAAACCCAGTACATTCAAATCATAAGCATGCATTACAATTACAATCTCTCCAAATAATACATGAAGTTCTAGAGTTGATCAACTGCTCAAAAGGATAGAACATGCAATGACAACATTTAACCATAAAGCTCGCATAATCGATACAACATAAACAACGAAGTTAGAGATCTAAACATGTTTCAACATGAACTAGGTAGACATGCTGACACGACTTCTAAACCGAGTCCCACTACTATCTCTCCCTCTTGATGCTAACCAAGTCTTCGCTAACTTGATCTTGCCCCACCTGTTGCCAAGTACACATACAAAACAAAGCAACAGCCGGATAACTCCGGTAAGAATGATATTCCCAGTAAAAACAACATAACAAGTAATACAAGTAATATATCAACAACATGATTTCAAGACAACATAATCAAATCAAAACGAATGATATGCATGTCTTTAAATCGAGATATCAATTTTGATATACGAGGGATTGCTGCTATACTTTTGGGATCCCGAGGATGAGACCGTGTAACAACTCACCGACTCTCCCAATCGAGGTGGTGTCACGCATCCCAATCCCTTAGACTTTGGTGTGACTATAAGGAGTATGCTGACACTAGGTGAATTTCTACACCTAGGCCACTCGCGGTATAGCCCCCAAAACTTCTAAACAAAAAAGGCTGTTCTGCCCGCAGAAATCAAAGGTTTGACTCAAGATGAATGCATAAGAAAACATAAAGAATTAAGCCATATAACAAAAGCTCAATCAACAACAAAATACAAGTTTCATATGCTAGAACAAGTATTGATGCAAGTATGTGATTTTAAGGGAAAACTCAAGAACCAGCTGTCCCGAGTATGCTATCCCGCTAAACGATGACTGCTAGTACCTTTCAATGCAAGTAGCTCCAACTCTGGATACACTACAAAAGAGGTTATATCAAAATCTACACAACCTAAACAACAACATGGCTCAAGGTAAACTCTTTACCGCTCTTCATCCAACTCTTCGAAGATCAAATGCTGCTAACACAGGGCTCGAAAAACTCCAAACGATCTGTACGGAAGCAAAGAAGATCAACAACGACGATCAAAACTAAAAAACGGTTCAAAATCCCAAAACTCAAACCGGCGGCATAACGGCTATAAACTGAACAAACCGGAAACGCAGACAGCAGTACAATATCGATATCAACTCATATCAATGATAAAACAAAAATAACAACTCAAATTCAACACATCTCAAAAGCCTCATTTTTGAATTAATCTTCCAAAAATCATAAAAATTCCGAACGTCGCTCTATTTCAAAACCGACTGAGAATAAACGATCAGAACTCTGCCAAGAACAACATAATTGAAACTCAATCGATTCTAACAACATCCGAAAATCAAAGTTTAGCTGATCGAAGAAAAACTTACGATATAACGAAGCTCTCGCTAACAAAGCTCTCGCTGCAGTGATCGCTAAACTGACTTCAGAAATAATTTCCAACGGACGGATCGAGCTCGAGCTGAAATCTGGAAGCTTGGAAAATCTTTGGGGCGCTTCTAATGGAGGGACGCGTGCAAAGTGAAGAAGAAGGAGTGAAGAAGACTAGTCAACTAGAGTAGATAATATATAAAACTCCAATTTTACACTTTAGTCCCTGAAATTTTCAAAATTTGTAAAATAGACCCTGCACAAAAACAAGTCGGCTCTCGAATTCTGCAAACTCTGATTATCTCAAATAAGCTCAATTAAGATAAAATTGGGGCGTTACAATTCCCCCCCTCTAAGAAGAGATTTCGTCCTCGAAATCAATGAGAATCACAACTCATAAGATAGAATAAAGAACTAAAGACAGTAAGAAGAACTCACGTCAACCGAATAACTCCAAAAATCGCTGTCTCATGTCAGAATCTATCTCCCTAGTCGCTTCCTTGACTCCGTGAAGGCTCCACTGCACTTTCACCAAGGGAATCAACTTGGTCCTAAGCTGCTTCTCCTTCTGATCAAGGATCTGAATCGGTCGCTCAAAGTAGCTTAGAGTCTCGTCAAGCTCGGCTTCATCAGGCTGAAGAATATGGGAAGGATTTGGATGATACTTCCGCAACATGGAGACGTGAAAAACGTCGTGAATACCAGATAAGGACGGAGGAAGTGCAAGTCTGTAGGCAAGATCGCCTAACTTCTCGAGAATCTCGTACGGTCCGATGAATCCCAGAGATAACTTTCCTCTCTTACCAAATCTGACCGTGACTCTGAAAGGAGAAATCTTAAGTAAAACTCGGTCTCCCTGCTCGAAACTCAGAGGTCTACGTCTGATATTTGCATACTTCGCCTATCTATCCTGACCTGACTTCATTCTGAACTGAATGTTCTTAACTTGTTCTGTCATATCTCGAAGCATATCCGGTCCCAAAATAGGTGACTCGGACAAATCATCACAAAACAAAGGAGATCGGCACTTCTTGCCGTACAATGCCTCAAAAGGCGCCATACCAATACTCGCTTGGAAGCTGTTGTTGTAAGAAAACTCGACAAGAGGCAAAGAATCTTGCCAACTAGTGCCAAAGTCTAGAACTACTGCTCGAATCATATCCTCTAATGTCTGGATAGTTCGCTCTGACTGTCCGTCGGTTTGAGTATGATACGCTATACTCAGATGCAATCGAGTACCAAGTGCCTCTTGAAGACTGTGCCAAAAGTGCGAAGTGAATCTAGGATCTCGATCTGAAAAGATCAACTTCGGCACACCATGCAATCTCACAACATTGCTAATATACAACTCAGCCATCTGATCGTGACGATACGTCATCTTGTACGGAATAAAACAAGAAGACTTCGTCAATCGGTCGATCACTACCCAAATAGCATCGCATCCTCGAACAGATCGCGGTAGCTTCGTGAGGAAATCCATAGAAATGTAATCCCATTTTCATTCAGGAACATATAGACTGTGCAATAGACCACCCGGTCGCTTCCTCTCTTCTTTCACCTGCTGACAGTTCAAACATCGAGATACAAACCTCGCAACATCGCTCTTCATTCTCTTTCACCAAAACTGATTCTTCAGATCGTTGTACATCTTACGACCTCCAGGATGAACACTAAACCGACTACAATGAGCCTCTCGAAGAATACGCTGCCTCAACTCCGAAATATCAGGCACAACAATACGGTTATTCACAAACAAAACGTCATCTCTAACCTGGAATTCAGACTGATTCCCAGATCTGACTTTCTCTACTAAAATCTGAGTGCTCAGATCAGACTTTTGTGCTTCTATGATCAAAACAAATAACTCTGGCTCGGCTTGAATAACACATACTCTGATAGTCTTCCTATCTGTTTCAAAATCTAAACCAGAAGTGCAACAATCATCAATCAACTGAGAAACACCGATAGTAGAAAGAGATAAAGAACAAAGCTTTCGGCTCAAGGCATCTGCAACTGCATTCGACTTTCTCGGATAATACTTGATTTCACAATCAAAATCCTTCAACAGATCTAACCATCTTCTCTGTCTCATATTCAGCTCTGCCTGTGAAAACAAGTACTTAAGACTCTTATGATCAGAAAAGATCTCAAAAGACTCACCATAAATATAGTGACGCCAGATCTTCAAATCAAATACGATCGCAGCGAGTTCAAGATCATGAACCGGATAACGAGTCTCGTGCGGCTTCAGCTGCCTCGATGCATATGCTATCACATGCTTATGCTGCATAAGAACACATCACAAGCCTCGGTTAGAAGCATCGCAATACACGGTGAAACCTCCAGTACCTTTTGGAATAGAAAGAATCGGAGAACTGGTCAGTCTCCTCTTCAGATCGACAAAGCTAGCCTCACAATTTGCAGTACAGATAAAAGGCGCATTCTTCTGAGTCAGCTTGATATTTGGCTTGGCAATAGATGAGAATCCATTGATGAATCGGCGATAATAACCAGCTAAACCCATAAAGCTTTGGATCTCATGTACTGATGTCGGTCTAAGCCAATTCATAATCGCTTCAATCTTGCTGGGATCGACAGAAATCCCATCTCTAGAAATAATATGACCGAGGAAGACAATTCGGTCCAACCAGAATTCACACTTAGACAGCTTGGCAAACAACTGCTCAACCCACAAGATCTGCAAGACGATCCTCAAATGCTCTGCATGGACAGTACAGTTCTTTGAATAGATAAGAATATCATCGATGAAGATAATAACAAACTCATGCAAATAGCGCTGAAAGATACGGTTCATCAAACCCATAAAAACCGCTGGAGCGTTAGTCAAACCGAACGGCATGACTATAAACTCGAAATGATCATACCTCATCCTGAATGCGGTCTTAGGAACATCTTCCTCTCGCACTCTCAGCTGATGATATCCCGACCTCAGATCAATCTTCGAATAGACAGAAGAACCCTGCAGTTGATCAAAAAGGTAATCTATTCTAGGTAAAGGATATCTGTTCTTTACCGTCGCTTGATTCAGTTGACGGTAGTCGATATAGAGCCATATAGAACCATACTTCTTACAAACAAATAGAAACGAAGCACCCCAAGGCGACACACTAGGTCTAATGTATCCCTTGGCAATCAAATCCTCAAGTGGCTCCTTTAATTCTATCAATTCGACTGGTGCCATACGATACGGAGCTTTGGAAATAGGTTGAGTGTCTGACACGAAATCAATGCTGAATTCGATCTCATGAATAGGCGGTAATCCAGGAATCTCCTCTGGAAACACATCAGCAAATTCTCTAATCACTGGTATGTCAGCCAATTCAGGGCTAGATTTCAGTACATCAACTGCATAAACCAAAAATCCCTCTGCACCTCTCTGTAACAATCGAGTCATAGATAACATTGAAATCAAAGGAATTCTAGATCGAGAACCCTTACCAAAGAATTTCCACTCGTCTGCCATTTCAGGTCTGAACCTGACAACTTTCTGAAAACAATCTACGGTTGCCCTGTACTTGGTTAAAGCATATATACCAACAATACAGTCAAAATCTGACAGCCCAAGTACAATACAGTCGAACTCTAACAAATTTCCCTCAAAACAAAGTTCACAGTTCCTGGCTAATCTGACAGAAACAATTCCTCCACCCAAAGGTGAAGTAACAGCTACTACAGTAGGCAACAACTCAGTTTGCAAAGCATGCATCAACACAAATTTTTCAGAGATAAAGGAATAGAAGCACCTGTATCTATCAATACATGAGCAGAATAACCGAAAATCAAACAGTTACCTGCTATAACATCGTCCGGTACTGCCTGAGCCTGATCCTCTGTCAAAGCAAATACTCGTGCCTGCTGTCTCGGAGGATGGTTTGCACTAGGGTTACCTCCCTGTCTGTTCTGCTGCTGAGGTTGGAGGAGTGAACCGCAGAAGACTGTCTCTCTGGCTGTGCTGTAGGTCTAGATGAACTCCCACTCTGAGCTCTATCTCTACTACGCTGAGGGCACACCTTAGAAAAGTGTCCTAGTTGCTAACAGGTATTGCAGTTCCCAAAGACTCTTACACACTGATCCGGGGAGTTTCTACCCCCACACTTGTTGCAGAACAAGGATGAAGATCCAGAACTCTGTCCTGAACCAAATTGCTTGGAACCACTGGAACTATAAGAACTGTTCCCATGCTTCTTGAACTATTTCCCTCTTGATTTGTAATGATCCTTCCTGTTACCACCATTGCTTCCTCCTTCGTACCTCTGTGGTTGGTTCTGACACTGTGATGGCTGATTCTGATGCTGAGACGGTTGATTCTGAGACTGTCTCTGCTGCTGAGGTACCATCTGATTTCCTCTCTGTCTCCACAAGCCTGCTTCAGCTCCCTTTGCTTGATTCATGGCATCCGCAAAGTTATCGGGCCTAGCAGTGTTTACTAACGTGAAGATGTCGGGATTCAAGCTGTTGATGAACTGATCGGCTTTGGCTTCTTCACTGTCGGCAATGTGCGGTGCAAAATACAACAGACTATTGAATTTGGCAACATACTCTTCAATGTTCAAGTTCCCTTGCCTCAGATTAGCAAACTCGGCTCCCTTATCCTTCCGGTACGAAATAGGGAAAAACCGCTTATAAAATTCAGATTTGAAAAGAGTCAAATTAACAATTGTACCTCGATTCTCCATGGATCTCTTTGTTGTGATCCACCAGTTCTTAACAATACCACAAAGCTGATCAATGACTAACCTAGTTCGGCGGTCGTCAGAGTAATCAAGGGAATCAAACAACTGATCAATGTTGTCCAACCAACTCTCAAAATCAACAGGATTCTCTGTACCTAGCAACAAAGGAGGATTAAACGATTGAAACCTCTTCAGCAAGGTTTCCATAGGTGTCGCTGTAGCATCCATTTGAACAGTTTTGGTACTAACTTGCTCATTCGGAGGAGTAACTGGCGGTGAGTTTCTGTTAATAACTCGACGAGGACCTATCTGATAATCAAAGGTTAGGACACAAGATATCTAAATCGCTACAATGAGGTGCCCTTTCAACCTATCAGAATATCGGATACCAGTCGATAAAAAACAGTTATATCTCAAGTAGTCCATGCTTTATAAATTAAATCACATAATCATGTAATTCAAAATAATTCTCAATTAATAAAACATGCTCGCATGGAATTAATTAAACAATAAATAATTCAAACACATGCGAGGAGCCAATACATGCGGACTCGAACTACCCCGCTCACTCTAGTTCAACCAAGAATCTTATCGCTCTGATACCACTTAATGTGAGACCTCGATTCTAAACAACTAATCTCGGATTAAACAACAGTTAAGCATAGAAGATGCAAGATTAAAAGCAATAATAATTTTTTTTTTGAAATAGTGCCTCGCTCGATCAATAATATTCAACCGATCGAGCGAGCCAGAAGTTGCAAACATTCTGCCTCAAAATAAAACTAGCACCGCTCGATCGGTAAGATTCAACCGATCGAGCGGGCTCCCTTTTTCAAAAACAGAAACCTTGAAAATTGTCACTCGCTCGATCGGTCAAATCTCACCGATCGATCGGTGACAATACAGAAGCAAAAATACAGCAGAAACTTGATAAACTCAAACCCAATACATTCAAATCATAAGCATGCATTACAATTACAATCTCTCCAAATAATACATGAAGTTCTAGAGTTGATCAACTGCTCAAAAGGATAGAACATGCAACGACAACATTTAACCATAAAGATCGCATACTCGATACATCATAAACAACGAAGTTCGAGATCTAAACATGTTTCAACATAAACTAGGTAGACATGCTGACACGACTTCTAAACCGAGTCCCACTACTATATCTCCCTCTTGATGCTAACCAGGTCTTCGCTGACTTGATCTTGCCCCACCTGTTGCCAAGTACACATACAAAACAAAGCAACAGCCGGATAACTCCGTTGAGAATGATATTCCCAGTAAAATCAACATAACAAGTAATACAAGTAATATATCAACAACATGCTTTCAAGACAACATAATCAAATCAAAATGAATGATATGCATGTCTTTAAATCGGGATATCAATTCTGATAAAAGAGGGATTGCTGCTATGCTTTTGGGATCCCGAGGATGAGACCGCGTAACAACTCACCGACTCTCCCAATAGAGGTGGTGTCCCGTATCCCAATCCCCTAGACTTTGGTACGACTATAAGGAGTATGCTGACACTAGGTGAACTTCTACACCTAGGCCACTCACGGTATAGCCCCCAAAACGTCTAAACAAAAAGAGTTGTTCTGCCCGCTGAAATCAAAGTTTTGACTCAAGATGAATGCATAAGAAAACATAAAGAATTAAGCCATATAACAAAAGCTCAATCAACAACAAAATACAAGTTCCACATGCTAGAACAAGTATTGATGCAAGTATGTGATTTTAAGGAAAAACTCAAGAACCAGCTATTCCGAGTATGTTATCCCGCTAAACAATGACTGCTAGTACCTTTCAATGTAAGTAGCTCCAACTCTGGATACGCTACAAAAGAGGTTATATCAAAATCTACACAACCTAAACAACAACAAGGCTCAAGGTAAACTCTTTACCCCTCTTCGTCCAACTCTTCGACGATCGAATGCTGCAAACACAGGGCTCAAAAAACTCCAAACGATCTGTACGGAGGCAAAGAAGATCAACAACGACGATCAAAACTAAAAAACGGTTCAAAATCCCAAAACTCAAATCGGCGGTATAACGACTATAAACTGAACAAATCGGAAACGCAGACAGCAGTATAATATTGATATCAACTCATATCAATGCTAAAACAACAATAACAACTCAAATTCAAAACATATCAAAATCCTCATTTTCGAATTAATCTTCCAAAAATCATAACAATTCCGAACGTCGCTCTATTTCAAAACCGACTGAGAATAAACGATCAGAACTCTGCCAAGAACAACATAATCGAAAATCAATCGATTCTAACAACATCCAAAAATCAAAGTTTAGCTGATCGAAGAAAAACTTACGATATAACGAAGCTCTCGTTGCAGTGATCGCTAAACTGACTTCAGAAATAATTTCCAACGGACGGATCGAGCTTGAGCTAAAATTTGGAAGCTTGGAAAAGCTTTGGGGCGCTTCTAATGGAGGGAGGCGTGCAAGGTGAAGAAGAAGGAGTGAAGAAGACTAGTCAACTAGAGTAGATAATATATAAAACTCCAATTTTGCACTTTAGTCCCTGAAATTTTCAAAATTTGTAAAATAGACCCTGATAAAAAAACAAGTCGGCTCTCGAATTTTGCAAACTCTGATTATCTCAAATAAGCTTAATTAAGATAAAATCGGGGCGTTACACCTAGGAAAAATTTCTTTAATTGAGTTACTTCATAAGATAGAAACAATTGTTCATTAGGAATCAAATAAATTTGACCATGTGAACATATATTTAGCACACGAAAATATATATTTACTATTCTAATAAGTCATAGAAAGGCAAAACCCTTTAGTAAAATCTTTGTTGTAAATTAGGAAAGATTTATTTAAGTCACGTGTAAACACATTCCTTTCAAACTCCTCTTTTTTGCCTTTCTGGACAAAACACACATAAACATTTGAATAACTTCCCCTGAGTTAAATAACTAATGCTCCCCTTAAATTATAAATTTTTAGGACTAAGTGTTGGTCATGCGTGTTGACAATACTGAATCACAACACTTCTTAGATCTGGACATCAATTAATATTTTAGCATTTGAGACCATATCAAATACTTAGAGCAAATAATAAACACACACAGATATATATTAAAAACTCATAATAACAAGAAGCAAAGCAAATACGGCAAAAACAAAAGAAAAAGCAAAAGCAAAAGCAAAAGCAAAAAAAATATCCTCCCTATCTAGTCAGATGCTTCTTCATCACTTCTTTTTTCTCCAGATGGTCCCACACCACTTGAATAATCTCCCCTTTTTTGTCCAGAAGGATCAGAAAACCCAAGCTTATTTCGATAATTAGCCATCAGAACCTCATTGTACTCAATATCCTTCTTGGCTTGACTAATTTTCTGCTCAGCATGAGCCATTTGTGCACGGAATGCATAGGAGTTCAACACCAGAAGAGCAATATTATGAATTGTATTGTTAGGGATAGGCTCAATGTTGGCAACACTTGGTGCAACACCATTCCAAATAAGATCAATCATGCAATTACCTTTGAGCAAAACTGGAGCAATCTTCAGAATCTCATGTCCACCAATCAACTCCTCAGCATCTTCTTTCTTCAATCCCTAAGACTCAAGAATCCCATTTATCAGTAAAGGGAAGGGAAGTTTCGAAGCCTTCCAACCACTTTCTTTAAACGAAAGAACTGACTTAAAAACATGTTTGCAAAATCCATAGGAGCTAAAGTCCCAATGGCAAACAAATCAAGTGAATGTGGTCTTGTAACCATGGTGGTATTAGTGGATGGAGTCCAATTTATTGTAGCAATCTTGTGCAGCACAGAAAAGAAAGAAGTCAACTTTGCTACAGACAATCTGTTAGGGTGCAATGGAAAATTCTTCACCATCCCTCCTGTAGTAACCCTGCATTGAGTCGTCTACTAACTGACAACTATGACATGCATTAATCTTAATTAAAACATAATCAATTAACAAAGTAAAACTTGCAGAAACATACCCATAATTTACATAACAAACTTTGTACAATAGTTCAAAGCTTATTCTCAGTAGTGATACAACCATATCGAAAAAACTTTAAAATAAACTGTCATAAACATTATATAGCTATATCGAATCCCGCTATATAAAATATCCACTGATAACTCATGCTCCCTAGTCGTACCTCGAACTCCCAGCTCCGTCCATCCTGCGACCTTCTCCGTGGAATGGGTGTCCAAGATAATAACTAGGACGTGATAGATTAACGCCCAGTACATAAACATGAGTAAAAATATCTATTTGATGCATGCAATTGTGATAACGGGTAATAAGTCATCTGAAAGTCATGCTACTAACCAGCGCCAATGAGTGATGTGACCGCTCGGATCAAACCTCTAGATACAACCACACTCACCTAGAACCCCCACTATAACGGTACATCAGATTCTAGAATATCTCCTAGAACCCCCCTCTGTAACGGTACATCCGGCTTTAGACTAAATACAAGTATATCAAAAGAATAGGCTCAACGTGTATGTGCACATGAAATATGAATATGAAAAGCAGTAAACCATACATCATGCCACATAAATGCAACATATAAACATATATACTCGCTGACAATCTCAGTCAATGTGTACGTACCTCTAAGCTAGTTCGAGTCTGGTAGGACCTAGTTTCCAAGCCTATAATCAAAAGTTTACCGTATCACTACACATGTTCTATAAGTCTTAACTAAGCTGATAGATACTCCAAAAACTTAATAATATTCTCGGACCATACCTTCGTCCGTAGTAAGCCCTTTGGAGTCGCTCGTTCTGGAGGACTATAACAACACCTTTGTTATTCCAAAATATCTCTATTAACCGATAGGTCCCTTAATTATATACCTCACACTATATATAAATGAAGAAGGAAACTTAAGAATTCGTAATTCATTTCTAAATCCGAAGACCCCTATTTATAGGCAAAATCTCGGTCAAGTTCGGAGCCTCGGTTCCAAGTTCGGAGCGTCCGAACTCTACATGCATGACACGTGACAATTGGAGCGTCCAAACTCGGAATCGGACCGTCCGATCTGCTGACTCTTGGACACATGTCAAAACTCATGGCTTAGTCATTGTGCATTGTTGGCTGAAGGAGTTCGGACCGTCCGAACAGGGTTCGGAGGGTCCGATCCTTCCTTCCCTCCGAAGTTCAATACTATACTTTTTTTCCTCTGAAGTGCTGGGTTCGAAGCCTCCAAACTGGCCCATGCACAAAAGTCCAAATTTTGCTTCTGAAGTCCAGTTAAGCCCTTGAGTTAGTTAAATTCTCATCGTTAATCATGTTTATCATATTATTATCTTAAAATGGAATCTTGGTTACTATATTCTCCCCACCTTTAGATATTTCGTCCGCAAAATAAACTCTAAAGTAATGATCAAGATAATAATATGAAACATAACACCATGTTTTATTACATCAGACTGTAATTACATTGATACATGGTAATCAATAATACAAAGCAAACAACTCAGGATATTCAGATCGCATGCGACTTTCCGTCTCCCAAGTTGCTTCTTCAATGCCTCGGCATTGCCACTGTACCATCACAAGTGATATAGTCTTATTCCGAAGAACTTTCTCCTTCCTGTCAAGGATACGGAGTGGTCGTTCAACATAAGACAGATCTGGCTCTACCTGAACGCCAGTAGGCTGGATAATATGTGACTCATCAGCTATATACTGTTGAAGCAACGACACGTGAAAAACATCATGTATACTGGAAATATATGGCGGTAATGCCAAACGATAAGCAACATCTTCGATCTTCTCCAGTATCTAGAAAGGCCCAATATAACGAAGTGATAACTTGACTTTCAATCCAAACCTCATCACATTCCTGAAATATTACACTCAAATAAATACATATTCACCAGGCTCGAACTGAAGTGGCTTGCGGTGAATATTAGCATAACTGTCTTGTCTATCCTGGGCAGCTTTAATCCTCCGCTTGATCAAATATACCTTGTCTACAATCTGTTGTACTAATTTTGGACCCTCCACCTGTCTTTCTCCCACCTCATCCCATAATAATGGAGTACGAAATCGTCGACCATACAATGCCTCGAAGGGTGCCATATCAATACTGCGATGATAACTGTTATTGGAGGCAAATTCGATCAAAGGTAACTGATCCTGCCAAGTCAAGCCAAAATCCATCGTAGAAGCACGCAACATATACTCATGTGTGCGAATCGTCCGTTCCGACTGACCATCAGTCTTCGGATGATATGCAGTGCTCAAACTCAGAGTGGTACCCAATGCCTGCTGAAAACTACCCAGAATCGTGAGGTAAACCGCAGATCCCTATCACTGAATATGCTCATCGGAATCCCATGTAATCGCACTATCTCTTGGATGTATAAGTGTGTCATGCGATCATAAGAATACTCTCTGTTGTAAGAAATGAAGTGTGCTGATTTCGTCAAATGGTCAACAACGTCCCAGATAGCATCACACTGACGTGAAGTCATAGGAAAGTGGGTGACAAAATCCATAGTCACATGCTCCCACTTCCATTCGGGAATCTCAAGGTTCTGCAGTAATCCACCTGGTCGTCGGTGTTCAGCCTTGATCTATTGACAAACAAGACATCTAAAAACAAATTGATACACACTCCGCTTCATCCCCTTTCACCAGAATCTGGTTCGAAAGTCCTTATACATTTTCATGCTTCCACGATGAACTGACAATCGACTCATGTGATCTTGAGATAGAATATCATTCATGAGCTCTGCATCATCAGGTACAACCACTCAATTCTATAAACACAATAAACCATTTGAATGATAATGGAATACAGATGTATTAACTCCATTGGCTAGAAGTTCAAAACGCTGAGTCTTAACATCAGATATCTGAGCTTCTCTAATCCGAGAGTACAATATTGACTTAGATAAAACAATATACAAAAGAATTCCATTTCTTCCTTCCTTTCTTGTGCAGAAAGTCTCACCTGCCGACTCAAAGCATCAGCAGTAAGGTTGGCAGAACCTGGATGATTCTTAATCTCGCAATCATAATCTTTCAGTAAATCCATCCAGCATCTCTGTCGCATATTCAACTCCGCCTGAGTGAATAAATACTTCAAACTCTTGTGATCCGTGAATATCTCAAATTTCTTGCCATATAGATAATGTCTCCAAATCTTGAGCGCAAATACAATGGCGGCCAACTCAAGATCATGCACTGGATAATTCATCTCATGCGTCTTCAGCTGTCGAGAAGCATAGGTAATAACATGTCCATGCTGAGTCAAAACACATCCTAGCCCCTGACCAGAGGCATCGGTATAAACAATATAACCTCCTGATCCAGAAGGTAGAGCTAGCACAGGTGCAGTAGTAATACGTCTACGAAGCTCGTGAAACGATTCCTCACAATCCTAGGACCATGTGAAGGAAACATATTTTCATGTAAGTTGTGTCAAAGTCCTGACCAACTGTGCAAAATTCTCTATGAACCGACGGTAATAACCCACTAGACCCAGGAAACTCCGGATCTCAGCAACCGTCGTCGGACAAGACCAGTTCAGCACTTCCTCAATCTTAATTGGATCCATAGATATTCTTTCACTAGATATCACATGACCGAGAAACACTACCCGATCAAGCCAAAACTCGCACTTGCTCAGCTTCTCATATAACTGTTTCTCCCGTAATGTCTGTAAAACAATCCTTAAATGTTGTGCATGCTCATTCCTGTCGTGAGAATAGACAAGAATATCATCAATGAATACGATGACAAATATATCCAGGTATTCTCGAAATACTTGATTCATCAGGTTCATAAAGACTGTCGGTGCATTCGTCAAACCAAATGGCATCACCAGAAATTCATAATGCACGTATCTGGTTCTGAAAGCAGTCGTAGCAATATCTAAGTCTCGTACCCGCATCTGATGGTATCCAGATCTCAGATCTATCTTAGAATAAACAGAAGTACCATGTAATTGATCGAACAGATCATCAATTCTTGGCAAAGGATACTTATTCTTTATGGTGACACGATTCAGCTGTCTGTAGTCAATACATAATCGCATCGATCCATCCTTCTTCTTGAAAAATAAAACATGTGCTCCCCACGGAGAAACACTCGGGCGAATATATCCCTTATCAAGAAGATCCTGCAACTGTTGTTTCAATTCCTTCATCTCTGACGGTGCCAGACGATAGGGTGCTCGGGATATAGGCGATGTTCCTGGTATCGGATCAATACCAAATTCAACCTCTCGAATCGGAGGAAAACCAGGAATCTCATCAGGGAATACATCAGGAAACTTGCTGACCACAGGTAATTGATCAATACCCTGACTACTCATGGACATATCAACTGCATAAATGAGGTAGCCCTCCCCACCTGACTCTAAGACATGACATGCCTTCAGTCGATACAAGTGGCATCGGAGGTCGTGCTCCCTCACCATAGAAGTACCAGCTATCACCCTCAACCGGATGAAACTGTACCAGACGCTGATAACAATCCATAGTATAGTGATACAAAGTCAGCATATCTATTCTAAAAATACAATCAAAATCTGCCATCGCTAGAATCATCAGATTAGCAGACAACTCATGACCCTCAAACTCCAGAAGGCAACCCATCACTAGACGCTTAGTTACTACCTCCTGCTCCACCGGAGTAGATACAACTAAATCCAGGTCCAAAGATACATAAGGCAATCTATGTCTCTTTAAAAAACGGCTAGAAATAAAGGAATGCGATGCTCCAATATCAATTAAAACAAGTGCAGGAATACCACATAACATAAAGGTATCTGCCAACATGCGATCTCTTCCCTCTGTAGCCTGCTCCTGATAAAGAGCAAATACCTGCCCCTGAGTATGTGGGCAAAGACTGGAAAAACTAGGTGGTGCTTCCGACTGACGTGGAAAGATAGAAGCCTGAGATCCAGCCTGTGATCCCGATCCACTAACAGCTCCCATACGAGTTGGACAATCCCTCCACATATTCCCTTGCTCGTCGCAGATAAAACAAGCACCAGATGCCTTCTGACATGCTGCTTTAGGATGCTTCCCACCACAGTGATTACAACGGTCATTCTTCTTCTTATTCCCAAATCGGAACATGCCTCGAGAACCAGAATAAGTAGTAGTAGAAGAAGAAGACGCAGTACCTGATTGCACAACAGATTGAGCCATAGGCCCAAGAGATCCACTAGGCTATCCTGACATCATCAACTATGCCTGTATATTGTTGTTATCCACTTGACGGCACCGATTAACAATAGTCTCATATGATGTCGGATCATCACAAACAACAACCTGTGAATAAATATCCTGATTGAGGCCTTGCAGAAATATATCGTACTTGGATGCATCAATTTCATTGATATGGGGACTGTAAGGTAACAAATCAATGAATCGCAGCTGATGATACTCATCAATAGTCATGGATCCCTGCCTCAGCGTCAGCAACTCCATCGATCGTGCTTGGCAGACTGCTGGAGGAAAATAAAGTTTCTGGAATTGTTGACAAAAATCCTCCCACGTCACACGACCTCTCTCAGTACGTGCCTGAGCAGCCTTTGCATCCCACCATAAGCATGCTATTCCATCCAGTACAAACTCAAGAACCTCCATTTTCTGCCTCTCAGTGCATTCGAAAGCTCGAAAATCACTTTCGATCCTGGCCATCCAGTTCCTTGCCTCCTCAGGATTCTCGCCTCCCATCAAGGGTTTCGGTACTACTTGAAGAAATTTATTGATAGAATAGCGAAGTCTACCCTCTTGGTGATGGCGATGATGATGATGATGACCTCCTTCCTGGCCAAAAATTCCATGGATCTCGTCACCCCTTTCAGCCATATCTGAAAAAGATTTGCACATTTAAATCCCAAATGCCCAATAATTACTCAAGACTAGACTAAATCCCAAGTACTAATCCCAAAATCTATGTCTGCTCTGATACCACAAATGTAGTGACCCTGCATTGAATCACCTACTAACTGAAAACTATGGCATGCATTAATATTAATTAAAACATAATCAATTAACAGAGTAAAACTTACGGAAACATACCCATAATTTACATAACAAACTTAATACAATAGTTCAAAGCTTATTCTCAGTAGTGATACAACCATATCAAAAAGACTTTAAAATAAACTTTCATAAACATTATACAGCTATATCTAATCCCGCTGTATAAAATATCGACCGTGTCACGCCCCAGGCCCAGGCCCACGCCTACGCGACTGCACACAATGGGCCTCTATAGCAACTACTTCGTATTCATCCTCGCTTTACGAAAATGATTAACCCAAGTTGCTATAGAAGTCCATTGTAGCCCATTTTGAACTCATTTTAAATCCTTGATTCGTCCTCTGCATGCATGAAATGTGACGATCGGAGCGTCAGAACTCAGAATCGGACCATCCGATCTACTGACTCTTGGACACATGTCAAAACTCATGGTTTAGTCATTGTGAATTGTTGGCTGAAGGAGTTCGGACTGTCCGAACAGGGTTCGGAGGATCCGATCCTGCCTTCCCTCCGAAGTTCAATACTATACTTTGTTGCCTCCGAAGTGCTGGGTTCGAAGCCTCCAAACTGGCCCATGCACAAAAGTCCAACTTTTGCTTCCGAAGTCCAGTTAAGCCCTTGAGTTGGTTAAATTATCACCGTTAATCATGTTCATCATATTATTATCTTAAAATGGGTTCTGGGTTACTACACCTCCAGTAATCACAAAAGTGATATGATCAATATCCTCTGACACTATATCCTCTTCCACGTCCGGAGTGTTATAGAATTCATTGATCAGTAACGGGAGTAAAGTTGTAAACCTTAACACAGACATAAACTTATCCAAATTGTGTAGAGCTTGCATCTACTGCCCGAGATGTGAGGTTGTTGTAAAACTTCAGCACAGCTTTCCTGGAGAAAGGAGCAGCAACATCAACAGTAGAATACAACCCTTGTTGTTTTAGAAGCGTCACTAAGTTCTGCTTCTCAAAAGCTTCTTCATCAATGTTGATTTCTTCCCAACATTTTCTCTGAGAATGTATAGGCTACTCAGCAGCAGAAGATTCCAATTAGAAGTCATTGATGAAAGCCAAAGCAGGATCAAGCTCAGCATCTGTAGCGACCCAAATCGGATCCATTACCTAATCAGAGTTTAGAGCATAATTAAGCATGCAATTAAAATGAATACATAAATTTGATGCGGAAGACTTAAATAAACGCAGGTCGGCGGAATACAACCGACTAAACAAATTCAATATACAACCCAATCGAATTAAAATAAAACCTACAACTAATCATGCTGTCTCCACTAGTCGTTGGTCTCTCCAAGCTACTGGGCGCACTACCTGCACCTGCACCTGCTCCGTCGAATGGGGTGTCCAGACATACAAAAAATTACTGGACGTGAGCGAATACGCTCAATACGAAAGCAATGATATATAAAATATGCAGCAGATAAGTGATTTTAAAACAAAGGTAAAATAGTCTACTTAGGGGCACCATGAATATACAGCGCCGAGCTGGATAGCTAGTTCGCGGGGTTGTTCGTATATTCCCCTATCAACTATAGTGTCTACTCCACCATCGTGGTCGCTCCTAGTGATGGAAAAATTGGGGGCTGATCCTTCCCAGACACGAATCCATAAGGAGTAACTCATCACCGATGGAAACTGTCATGACTCACATCTCACAAGATGCAGTCAAGTATATATAAAAACATGCATGTGCTAAAGCAGCAAAACATGGGAAACACATAGCACATACTCATGCAACACACATATATCATATATCATGCTGGCCATCTCAGTCAGTACTTACGTACCTCACGAAAGGCAGTCCTAGCAGTCCCACTCTAGGTTTCAAGCCTATCATCAGCTCTACAATGCAAATACCCATGCATCATTATTTAAGCTCTAAAAGCCTTAACTAAGCTATTGCATATTCCTAAATATTTTTAGGAAACAAAAGCTATAAATTCTTTCGTCGTCAGCCCGCTGATGGTGATTTCTTCTAAAACTAAGGCACAGCTCCACTACTAGCCCCATAGCGCCAAGCCACTTCCAGCTCGCCAATAGGATGACTAGTAAACCCCTAAAAAGATAAAAGACTACAAGAAGAATAAGAGAAGAGGAAATGGTACACTGAGAAATTATCTCGGTTGCCCCTTATATAGACAGCAATCGGACCATCCGATCACACGTTCGGAGTCTCCGATCCCGATCGGAGCGTCCGAACCCTCCGTCCAAACTTCCTCAGCCAACCACATGTCTAGCTTCCAGAGGACGCCTGCCGACACTACTTTGGAGCGTCCGATCCACCTTCGGAGCGTCCGAAGTCCTTTCAATGATGTCATCAATGACAAATTAATTCCGGACAGCTGGCCATGCAAGATCAGAGCCTTCGATCTGATTTCAGAGCTTCCGATCTTGGCTCTTGGCTCCGATCCTGGTTCGGAGCATCCGATCACTCCGAACCCTCGGAACCTTCCCGGCTATTTTCAAGTGTTCTGGATCCATTATTGAACTCCTTAGATCCTTTTTGAAACCCCTTAATCATGCTTTGCTTAATCTAAACATGATCATTTGATTAATTAATCTTTAATTATTAACTTTGGATACGCGTCACTACATTCTCCTCACCTTAAAAGATTTCGTCCTCAAAATCTAGGGTAAATCCCGAGAACATACTATAAACCCTTACTTTCAGGTCTGGTCATATAGCTTTCGACACACTCAGACTTCTTGTCACAACCCCTACAAGCTTCATAAATTCCGAACCACTTTCAGCACTCCCCAAACTCCTCAGTTTGGTTCTTGAAAAAAAATTGAAAACTGTTGCGCTACTCTATGAAGGTCTAACCTTCTTGACTCTAATGTATCACAACACTGATATATCTTCTGTCATTAAAGTGCATTCCTTCAAGATTCTTCTGTCGAGCTGACACTCGCAACTTTCAGGCACTGATCTCATACCAATTGACCATGAGAAATTTGAACACAAACACCCGTTTTGTTCAAATTCACTATCCCAAGTGAAGCTTATACAGACGAAACCCACGTAAAAACCTACGTGGTTCGCAACATTCGTCGAATCATTAACTAAATCCAACCATCTAATGGTTCCAAAAGTTCTCGGTGTGAATACACATCCTAAAACTGTCCTCATTTAGCAAATCATGAATCTCTCTTCAAGAGAATTCCCACTGGTATTAAGCTATACTTCGACGTAACTTCTTACAACGATTACTAGACTGGGTAATCTCCTCACAACTCTATGAAGTACAACCAAGCTTCCAGAGCAACACTGGGAACCAATCCACCACGTTTAGTACAAATCGTATTTCGCGTTTCTCAGCATAGCTCAACATCATGTCATAATGAAACCCTCATCACATGACAATCATGTCGCATCAGCCGTGCTGACGTACACGTCACTCCTAGTACTAGTGTAAGCCACCTAGTCACCAAGGTCATCAAAGAACACGTCTAGAGTTAACACGCTTGAAATAACCTTCACGACACGTCGTGTATCTAACTATTGTCTCTTGTTTGAACGCAACAGCCTCGACAATCAGTTCGTACTGATGTGACCCTTTTTTAGACAAGATGCATTGTCCTTCGTATTGGATTATGACAATTGTCCTTGATCCATTCTAGTATTCCCATGGCACAGCACATCAGAATCTCATTAGAAATATTAGTGACAACAATCCTGCTAGACTCCAAGTTTCAGCTATTGTCACATCTCTCAACTAGGCAACTAATGTTCACTTGCTAAAGCCCATAAGAATCCACAATACTTGTGAACCTAATCCCACAAAAAAATCAAATATTCTTAGCAAAGCATTCGGCTAACAGCCCTCGAGATTGTCGTTCACTAATGAGATGGAGCGACTACTGGATTCCATTTCCACAATCCTGAGTTCTTCCTTCCCAACACTAAGCAATGCTTGGATCAATCAGCCTCTTCTTAACAAGAAAACAATATCCTTGAGAATTTACCAATTCCTCATGTTTGCTCTTATTACTACTGATAACCAGGTTATCACCCAAACTTGACCACACAAGTCAACTCAAAATCATCCTTGATTAGCAGCAATCCCAAAAGATCCGTCTTTGGCAATCCTAGAGATTCCAATTATACCCAAATCGCCAACTGCTCTGAGACTGTACCAAGTACCAATGTCCTAAGCACAATGCGAGTATACCCAAATCACCAACTACGAATTACGTCACCTCGATCATAGGTTACTTACCTATGAGTTTGTATCGATGGACTAGTCAAATCTCTCTACAGGATTCAGCTACCCTTGGACATCCTCCTTATAGTTATACATACTTGCAATTACTGTACACACATCAATACTAAGGCAAGATCCCTCCGAAATGCTCAACTGGGACATTCCACAGTACACCGGCATATGGAAATGCTTCATATCCCGTCTCGAAACTCACCAGTCATTTGCACCTGGTATAACTCATCTCGGAGCCTCTGATGACACCATTATCACTAATTCTATCCTCGCGAGATCTGACCAACTGATCCTAAAGGAAACTAGTCCTAACGAATTCAACATTTTTGCTAACTCATGTTCCTGCTAAAACGCTTCAGTCGTGACATGAATTGAAAAAGACTACGATTCTGACATACACGTCACTCCTGGTACTAGTATAAGCCACCTAGTCACCAAGGTCTTCAAATAACACTCCTAGAGTTAACACGCTTGAAATAACCTTCCCGACATGTCGCGTATCTAATTATTGTCTCTTGTTGGAACACAACAGCCTCGACAATCAGTTCGTACTGATGTGACCCTTTTTTAGACAAGATGCACTGTCCTTCGTATTGGATTATGACAATTTTCCTTGATCCATTCTAGTATTTGCATGGCACATCACATCAGAATCTCATTAGAAAGATTAGTGACAACAATCCTGCTAGACTCCAAGTTTCAGCTATTGTCACATCTCTCAACTAGGAAACTAATGTTCACTTGCTAAAGCCCATAAGAATCCACAATACTTGCGAACATATTCCCACGGAAAAATCAAATATTCTTAGCAAAGAATTCGGCTAACAGCCCTCGAGATTGTCGTTCACTAACGAAATGGAGCGAATACTGGATTCCATTTCCAAAATCCTGAGTTCTTCCTTGCCAACACTAAGCAATGCTTGGATCAATCAACCTCTTCTTAACAAGAAAACAATATCCTGGAGAATTTACTAATTCCTCATGCTTGATCTTATTACTATTGATAACCGGGTTAGCACCCAAACTTGACCACACAAGTCAACTCGCAATCATCCTCTATTAGCAGCAATCCCAAAAGATCCGTCTTTGGCAATCTTATAGATTTCAATTATACCCAAATCGCCAACTGCTCTGAGACTGTACCAAGTAAAAATCTCCTAAGAACAATGCGCCAAAATAATATTTCACGTACCTCTCGATCTACTAAATCCTAATCATCACTGATTGATCCTACTCGTTGACCACGTCGATCTACTGCGGCTCACACTAGGCATGTCAGTGATAATCAATTCAGACAACCATCGATCCTCGAAACCTACATGGCTCGATCAATAACCTCAACCCAATTGTCACAAGTCCACTATTCCCAAATGCAATAATCACGCTGGTTCAACACATCTATTCCTGACAGCATCAGGAAATATCTAAGAGTATTCACTGGAACTCATCTTGCACCATTTCAGAACCACTAATCGTTACCTTGTTACTCAAAGCGAATACCAAGACGTACTAAACCCAAGAAATTCTCCTTGATCTATTAACCTAGTTCATTTCTATCCCATGAAAAATCCCACGCTTAATAACTGAATACTTCAAACGATACTTCGCGCAATCACCGGTAGAAATCCATCTACCTACAAGATCCATCCGTCTAGTAATATCTCCTAAGTCAGACCTATCTGTTCAGAGCACTCACTCGTCAAGGAAATCCTTCCAAGACTGGTTCTGACAGCAGAAAACCCAAACCAATATCTCTGACAAAATCCAGACAATATCAAAACCACTGATACCAAACTGAGTATCTATCCACACCAAGGTCATACCCCGTTGTGACTATTACTAATCCCTAGACTAAGTAGTCTTCCCACCGCCACCTCCTGAAGCACAAAGGCTCCCAGATAATATCGTCATAGGGTTGCGCCTCCTCACATCTAACCTGGTAATCTTTCACAACCCTTGGTATTAATCGACCTGGCACTCTGATGAAAAACACATCATCACAAAGTCACAACATAAAAAGATCAAACAAACTACTGTTCTAAGGAAACAAACTTTAGAACAAAACCCAACGTCCTAAAGAATGCAGTTAGAACAAAATTCTCATGCCTCTTGAGGAATCACCTCATCACTGGAACTAACCATAGTCAATCGACTAACTAGGTCAGTCCTAGGAAAACACCTAGACTAACCACACATCAAGCAATTACAATCGGCTTACTCAAAACCTATGAGTTTCAATAGTTGAACACTTAATCAACTAAAATCATGCTAAACCTTAGCAACATCACCACAGTCGAAAACACAATTCGCTGGAAAAATTTCAAAATTATACATGTATCATTGTCTTCAAGTTATGTATAATTTTTTTTATTACAATCCCATGTAATACAAATTCAATATCCAAAATACAATGAAAAATGTACATCCAATAACTTGAAATGATACAAACAGTGTCTGATGATTAATTACAACTGAAATACTATTTACAACAACACAATATTAAATCATCGTATACATCTTGATTTTGAGCATGAAGTTTCTCATCTGTCTAAGCATCGATACAAGCATACTCCGACAGACGTATTTATTCATGCTTCAAACCTAGAGACTCTCATTACTTAATCGGGTGCATCACTATTATATGTGTAACACCCAATGGATGAGATAAAATCTCTATGACGATCTCTCCAACTACGAGTGGAGAATCTTCAGAGGAGTGTCATCATGGCCGAACGGAACAGATGCAAAATCAAGTGCGTCCCAACCAATCCTATGCCACTGTCCCTAGCATCTGGTACTCGATCCAAAACTAGGATCCACATGAGTAAAAATCTCAAAAACTCAGACACGATCCATCACTCCTGTCCCCACTTGTTGGAATCTCATAAGCCAAATATTTAAAAATCTTGTCGATGATGATAGTCTTCGGGCAACCTAATCTCCTCATCATCATCTCTTTTATGGTCTAATCAATCCTACAAGGATAACCCAAAGCCTCCATAATATATCCCAAGTCTCTTTGCATGCAGCTCTGATACCAATAAATGTATCGACTCAACCCGGATCCACTACCTAATCAGAGTTTAGATCATAATAAAGAATGCAATTAAAATGAATACATAAATTCACTGCAGAAGACTTAAATAAATGCTGGTCGGTGGAATAAAATCGACTAAACAAATTCTATATACAACCCAATCGAATTAAAATAAAACCTACAGCTAATCCTGTTGTCTTCACTGGTCGCTGGTCGCTGGTCTCTCCAAGCTACTGGGCGCACTACATGCACCTGTCCCGTCGAATGGGGTGTCCAGACATACAGAAAATAATGGACTTGAGTGACTACGCTCAATACGAAAGCAATGATATATAAAATATATGCAGCACATAAGGGATTTTAAAAAAAAGGTAAATAAGCCTGCTCAGGGACACCATGAATATACAGCGCCGTGCTGGATAGCTAGTCCTCGGGGTCACTCGTATATTCCCCTATCAACTATAGCGTCTACTCCACCATCATGGCCGCTCCTAGTGATAGCAAAACCAGGGGCTGAGCCTCCCCAAACACGAATCCATAAGGAGTAACTCATCACCGATGGAAATTGTCATGACTCCTCACGAGATGCAGTCCAGTATATATAAAAACATGCATGTGCTAAAGCAGTAAAACATGGGAAACACATAGCACATACTCATGCAACACACATATATCATATATCATGATGGTCATCTCAGTCAGTACTTACGTACCTCACTAAAGACAGTCCTAACAGTCCCACTCTAGGTTTCAAGCCTATCATCAGCTCTACAATGCAAATACCCATGCATCATTATTTAAGCTCTAAAAGCTATTGCATATTCCTAAATATTTTTAGGAAGCAAAAGATATACCTTCGTCCATCGTCAGCTTGCTGATGGTGATTTCTTCCAAAACTTAGGCACAGCTCCGCTACTAGCCCAGTAGCACCTAGCCACTTTTGGCTCGCCAATAGGACTACTAGTAAACCCCTAAATAGCTAAAAGACTACAAGAAGAAGAAGAGAAGAGGAAATGGTGCACTGAGAAATGATCTCGGTTGCCCCTTATATAGACAGCGATCGGACCGTCCGATCACATGTTCGGAGTCTCCGATCCCGATCGAAGCCTCCGAACCCTCTGTCCAAACTTCCTTAGCCAACAACGTGTCTAGCTTCCAGAGGACGCCTGCTGACACTACTTCGGAGCGTCCGAAGTCCCTTCAATGATGTCATCAATGATGAATTAATTTTGACAGATGGCCATGCAAGATCGGAGCCTCCGATCTGAGTTTGGAGCCTCTGAACTCGTCAGAGCTTTCGATCTTGGCTCTTGGCTCCGATCTTGGTTCGGAGCATCCGATCCCTCCGAACCCTCGGAACCTTCCCGGCCATTTTCAAGTGTTTTGGATCCATTTTTGAATTTCTTAGATCCTTTTGGAAACCCCTTAATCATGTTTTAATTAATCTAAATATGATCATTTGATTAATTACTCATTAATCATTAAATCTGGATACGGGTCACTACAGCATCAAAATCAGCAGTGTTGTCCTCAGTGTCGGCAACACCGTCGTCAATATCCTTTTCATTCTCATCACTGGAAGAATCATCAGTGAATTTCTCATCATAATTTTCTTCCTCTGAGCTATAAGAAGAGGAACTTTCAAAAAATTAAGGCCTATTGTCATCATACTCTTGCATCATCTCCGCATCAGGTTCTTCATCTGATGAGATGCGAGGAGGAACAAAAGATGCAGCTTTGGATTTCCTACTGATCTCCAAGAAATCAGCCAATGAAGCTTCGTATTCTTCAGAAAAATTAAATTCACTAGGAGCATATGTAGCCACATTTTCAGTAGGAACGGTGGGCTTAACAGAAGGAGCCACAACATACAGAGCAGTCACATCCTCATCAGACGATGAAATGTCCTTCTTAGTTTGCACAACAGCAGTATCTGAGGGCTTTGGTCTAGCCACAACCTCAATGTAACACCCGGTATTTTTAAATACGTAAATCCGCCTGCATAATTAGGATATTTAATTATTTAAATTTATGATTTATGGGTTAAATAATTATGTGAATTAGTTATGCATGATTTAATTTATTTTTAAGCATTTAACCCATAATTAGTGATTTTTATGATTTTTAGTATTTTTATTATTTAATCGCGTAGACGGGACCGTGGACGGACGAGATGACAACTTTCTAGCCAAATTATTTTATGAACCTTTTTGGAGCCTTAAAATATTATTTTGAGTTTTATTATCTCAAAAATTTTAAGTATTTAATTTTATTTAATTTTAGGGGTCATTTTTATCCAAAATTAGTCAAAATATTGACTTTTTAGTATTTTTAAAATTCCCCTAATTTCTAATTTCGGGATTTTATAAATTATAATTTAAGTTTCTGATTTGAACTTTTATTTAGAATGTTTAAATTTTATATTATTTTTTTAAAACTTTTAATTATTATTAATTAACCTAAAAACCTATTTTCTTAAATATTAAAACCTAATCTACCCAACCCCACACACACCCACACGTCACTTTCCCATCAGCCGCCATCCCACCCCTCCACTCTCCTTCCTCGACCCAGCAGCTCAAGAAGACACCATAGCCAAGATCTTTGAAGCTCCAAAGTTCATTTTTTTGTCGCCCCGTCGTCCCGGAACCGTCCCACGCCCGTGTTTCTCGTCGTCTACGGTGAAAGGCATGATCTTTTTCTTATTTTTATGCTATATCAGTATATATATCATGTAAGTTATGGTAGGCATCTGAATCTTTTAAGTATTTTTCAGAAAATCGATTTAATGTTGTTGATTGCACGCATGATTCATGATTCACGAAAATTTTGTTGGCATGGCTTGGTTCGGGGCTGAGGGTTCGGTCAGGTAAGGTCCTAGGGTGCCTAAGGATCGAGCCATGGCAGGGTTTGGGGCTGAGAAGGGCTCGGCCGAATGGATTTAAGCTAGAAAGGTGCAGACGGCGCAGGCTAGGGTTCGGGAGAAGAGGGCTTCGGGTTCCTGGTTCCTGGCTGCATGGGGGCTGGGGCCTGGTCAGGTTAGGTCCGCCCGGACGTGGGCTACGTCCGGGCGGCGGCGCTCCGGCCAGGGGCGGCCGGAGCCGGCCGGCAGCAGGCCAAGAAGGCCTGCTGCTCTCGGTCGAGACGTAACAAGAGAGGGGGAAGTCGGGCTTAGGGTTTCTGGTGGTTTCCGGGTCGGGTCTTGGGTCCGGGTCGGGTCAGTAGGTTAGTGGGTCGGGTTAAGTGGGTCCGGGTCCGGTTTATTTTAATTGGGCTCGGGTATTTTTATTTTTAAGTTTTTAAGTTAATTAGGAATTAAATGGGCTAATTAAATTCCCAAAAAAAAAATTAATTAGTACCATTTAATTTATTTGGGTTCCATTAAATTATTTTGGGTTATTTTATTTATTTTTGGGCTTTTAATAATTTTTATTTAAATTTTTAAGTTGGCCAGAAATTTTTATGGGCTTGGGAGCCCATGAAAGTTATTGGGCCTGTTATTGGACTTTAGGGCCCATTGGGCCAGGGACAGTGTTATTGGGCCTAATTTAGTCTTAATGGGCTTTGGTTGATTTATTGGGCCAAGTCTTAAGTTAATGGGCTTGCATGTCTAGGGCCAGCAGCTGAATCAAACCATGAGAAATTTGCATGTGTCCTGAGTTTATATTTAATTATTTTTATGCATGAAAAGTTATTTGAATATTTATATGATATTAGAAAATAACTTAAATATAAATGAAGGACACACAATTTATTTAAGTACATGCATTCATGAAATCAATTTTTATGCTATGATTGAAATTCTATGGTTGAGCAAATAAAAATATTTTAGGTGAAAATTGAAGTAGTGTGGCCATTTATGTATGGGCAGTTTCTGCCATTTATGTATGGGCAGTTTTCTGCCATTTATGTATGGGTGGTTCGCCACCAGCCTCGTACGATGGTTTCTTAGACTGATCAGTCGCACTATAAGTATGGGTCACACTTACGGATAGGACCATTCGATGTTAAGAAAATAAGTGCTCAACAACTCAAATATGTATGATATTATGTATGTTATGTATTATGTTATTTATGTTTATTTAAGTAAGTTATGTTATGTAATTTTAAGCATGCTCATTCATGTATATGTATGTATTAGTATTAAATTGATTTAAATTATTTTAAACCCTTGTTAGTATGCATGTTGGGCCTCTAGGCTCACTACACTGATATGGTGCAGGTGAGTACGTAGAGGAGCAGGTTACTCCTACCGGTGGTGAGGACGTATGAGCAGTGCTGCAGTAGCCCCGTGACCGTGACAGCTTCTGAGTCACCATATATGTTATGTTATGATACATTTTAATATTTTCATGGGTTGAGGTGATTGAATATTTTATTAAATATTTTAGTGCATGCACACTTTTTATTTATTTTATTTATGCAGTACATTTTGAATTATAGAGGTTGACTCAGATAATTATTTATTTCAAAGATGCATTTTACTTAAGTATTTAATTGTTTATTTATTTAGTCATGTATCTATTTTAAATATTTTATTCTGTGCATATATGTATGGGCATATATGTACATATTTTATTTAGTAGTAAAAAAAAAAAAATTAAAATAAAAAAAATAAAATTTCCGCATATTTATTTATTATAGAGTTAGGGTCGTTTCAGTTGGTATCAGAGCACGGTCCTTGGAGGGGTCATTACTGCTATGCTAGCTCAGAAATCCACGCTACCGGTCTGTAAGTTTTAAGTGTTTATAGCATGATTTAATTCTTTGAATTTAAGTTAGCATTACTTTTAAACCACTTAGTTATGCATGGCGATTTACGTAAAGTAATATGTGGTGGTGCAGAATGCCTCCCAGACCAGTGAACCGACGTGGGGGACCTCCACCTCCGCCTCCACCGCCACCTCCGCAGAATCCTTTATCAGCATTGGAGCAGGCCAATGCTAATATGATGGCGGGTATTACTGCTCTGTTGGAGCAGCAGGCTGCACGTCCCAGACTGTCCCATGAGGAGGACGTTGCTGAGAGGTTCCAGAAGAAGGGGCCCAAGGAGTTTGTTGGTACCACCGATCCTTTGGTGGCTGAGGGATGGATTCGCTCTCTTGAGTCCATCTTTGATTATATGGGGATCACAGACGCCGACAGGGTGAGCTGTGCGACGTACATGATGCGAGGCGATGCAGCCCTTTGGTGGGAGGGTGCAGTTAGAGGGGTCCATTTACCTACACTGACGTGGGCCGAGTTCAGGCGTATCTTCTACGCCAAGTACTTCACTGAGGATGTGCGCAGTCGCATGATCCGGGAGTTCATGAGTCTCCGTCAGGGGGACAGGTCTGTTGTGGAGTACGTGAGCCAGTTTGAGAGGGGCTGTCACTTTGTGCCCATGATTGCTGATAGTCCGCAGGAGAAGCTGCGGCAGTTTGTGGAAGGCCTGAAGGCTGAGATCAGGCATGACGTGCGTATGGCAGACGTCTTTACATATGAGTCTGCAGTCAGCAGGGCCTTTCGTTCCGAGGAGGGACGGAGAGAGATACAGAGAGAGCAGCAGGGTAAGAGGCAGTTTCTGCAGACAGGGTATCAGCGACCATCTTCGCAGCCACCTGCGAAGAAGCAGTCTACAGGGCCATCTAAGGGCCCGAATCAGCAGAGGCCTCAGGGGAAGCCACAGCAGCAGACTAGGGGCGGGGCCCCTACTCCAGGGAGATATCCAGTATGTCCGAAGTGTCAGAAGATGCATTCCGGGCAGTGTCTTATGGGAGAAGGAGTCTGCTATCGTTGCAAAGAGCCGGGGCATCAGATTGCCAACTGCCCGCAGAGGCAGAACGTCAGTGGGCGAGTATATGTGATGCAGGCAGAGGAGGCTGACCCAGATACCTCCTTGATCACCGGTATACCTAACCCCTAGACCTTTTTCAATTCTTTGCTTTTGTTTATTGCGATTATATTTGAATGCCTGTTACTTGAGTTTAACTATCAGCATGCTAGAATAAGAATTTTGTTTCTTTGTGATTAGAATTAAGGGTTGTAGTGTTTTAACCTTGGGAGCGTAGTGGTATGAATTGTTGGGAATCTTCTGCGTGCAGGGAGAATTCTAGTTGGAGGCAACTCCACGTTTGCGTTGCTAGATTCAGGAGCCACGCATTCGTTTATCTCCCGAGATTTTATCAGACGGATAGGCATTACACCGGAGGTTGTCGACTGTGGTTACGATGTTACCATGCCATCCGGACAGACTATCACTACCACTAGTGTCATCAGGGATCTGGAATTGGAGTTGCAGGGACACTCCATTCGAGCAGATCTAGTGGTTCTTCCATTGACCGGGTTTGACTTGATTTTGGGTATGGACTGGCTATCAGTTAATGGAGCTTCGATTGATTTCCGACGTAGGACAGTGTCAGTAAAGCCAGCGGGAGGTGAGATGTTTACTTTCTTTGCATCTCAGTCTAGCAGTATTCCTCAGATGATATCACTTGTTCGTGCGAGGAAATTATTGCGCCATGGATGTCAGGGCTTTCTTGCTAGTGTGACCACTACCTCAGACATTTCTAGCAGATCTTTATCAGATATAGAGGTGGTACGTGATTATCCAGATGTTTTTCCTGACGATGCTGCAGGAGTTCCACCAGTGAGAGACGTGGAGTTCAGTATTGAGTTGTTGCCGGATACTGTGCCTATCTCTAAGGCACCGTATCGACTTGCTCCTACAGAGATGAGAGAGTTGAAGGAGCAGATTCAGGAGCTGTTGGAGAAGGGCTTTGTTCGTCCTAGCTTTTCTCCATGGGGAGCTCCAGTGTTGTTTGTGAAGAAGAAGGACGGCAGCATGAGATTGTGCATCGACTACCGAGAGCTCAACAGAGTCACAGTGAAGAATAAGTATCCACTACCGAGGATAGAGGATTTATTCGATCAGTTGCAGGGAGCTTCGGTATTCTCCAAGATCGATTTGCGATCTGGTTACCATCAGCTGAGAGTCAGAGATTCAGACGTGTCTAAGACTGCATTTAGGACACGATATGGGCACTATGAGTTCTTGGTGATGCCCTTTGGGTTGACCAATGCTCCAGCAGTTTTTATGGATCTCATGCATCGTGTCTTCCAGCCGTATCTAGATCAGTTTGTCATTGTATTCATTGATGACATATTGATCTACTCGAGGAGCATTGAGGAGCATATACAACATTTGCATACAGCCTTGCAGACTTTGAGGGAGCATCGACTGTTTGCAAAGTTCAGTAAGTGTGAGTTTTGGCTTGGAGTGTTATCCGAGTGGTTGTGCACCGAGCTTGTCAGTGTTGACGGTGCAGCCAGTTCTGCGAGATCGGATTAGAGAGGGACAGTCTACTGATGAGGAGTTACAGCGATGGAGACAGAGAGATGAGGCTAGAGGTAATCTCTTGTATACAGTGGAGGATGGTATTGTTCAGTACCGTGGTAGGATGTGGGTACCGAACGTCGATCAGTTGAGAGCTGAGATTTTGGCAGAGGCTCACACATCTCCGTACTCCATTCACCCCGGAAGTACGAAGATGTACAAAGACTTGCAGCTATTGTATTGGTGGCCCGGGATGAAGAGTGACATCGGGAGAGTGGTGTCAGAGTGCTTGACTTGTCAGCAAGTCAAGGCAGAGCATCAGCGTCCAGCAGGACTTCTTAGACCTCTTCCTATTCCGGAATGGAAATGGGAGAATATTACGATGGACTTTGTGGTTGGCTTACCGAGGAGTGCCAGAGGTTGCACAGCGATTTGGGTGATTGTAGATAGACTCACCAAGTCAGCTCATTTCTTGCCGGTGAAGACTACTTATACTTTGACACAGTATGCAGAGCTTTACATCAGAGAGATTGTTAGACTGCATGGCATACCAGTGTCTATTGTGTCAGACAGAGATCCGAGATTCACATCTGCGTTTTGGAAGAGTCTGCACACAGCTTTGGGGACGAGGCTTTTGTTCAGTACAGCATTTCATCCCCAGACAGATGGTCAGTCTGAGAGAGTGATCCAGGTTCTCGAGGATCTTCTGAGAGCTTGTGTCATCGATTTTCGAGGATCTTGGGAGACTAGACTGCCATTAGTGGAGTTTACCTATAACAACAGCTTTCAGTCGTCTATAGGTATGGCTCCTTATGCAGCACTTTATGGGAGGAGATGCAGATCTCCGGTGCATTGGGATGAGGTTGGTGAGAGGATTTTGTTGGGTCCAGAGATTGTGCAGCAGACAGCTGACATCGTGACGCAGATTCGAGAGAGGATGAGGACTGCGCAGAGTCGGCAGAAGAGTTATGCAGATGCCAGACGACGCGATTTGGAGTTCGCAGTAGGTGATCACGTATTCTTGAAGGTGTCACCTATGAAGGGAGTAGCGCGTTTTGGACGGAGAGGCAAGCTTAATCCGAGATATATAGGGCCATTCGAGATCTTGGAGCGAGTGGGCACGTTGGCCTATCGTTTAGCTCTACCTCCAGGGCTAGCGGCAGTGCACAACGTTTTCCATGTATCCATGCTTCGGAGATATGTCTCCAACCCGTCGCATGTGTTGGATTTCGAGCCCTTACAGTTGCCACCGGATCTTGTATACGAGGAGAGACCAGTGCGGATCTTGGCTAGAGAGGAGCGGAGGCTTAGGACACGGGTCATACCGATGGTCAGAGTCCAGTGGCTGAATCACTCGGAGGAGGAAGCTACTTGGGAGACCGAGGAGGATATGAGGACTCGCTACCCGGAGTTGTTCGGGTAAGTACTTTAATTTCGAGGACGAAATTCAATTTAAGGGGGGGAGAATTGTAACACCCGGTATTTTTAAATACGTAAATCCGCCTGCATAATTAGGATATTTAATTATTTAAATTTATGATTTATGGGTTAAATAATTATGTGAATTAGTTATGCATGATTTAATTTATTTTTAAGCATTTAACCCATAATTAGTGATTTTTATGATTTTTAGTATTTTTATTATTTAATCGCGTAGACGGGACCGTGGACGGACGAGATGACAACTTTCTAGCCAAATTATTTTATGAACCTTTTTGGAGCCTTAAAATATTATTTTGAGTTTTATTATCTCAAAAATTTTAAGTATTTAATTTTATTTAATTTTAGGGGTCATTTTTATCCAAAATTAGTCAAAATATTGACTTTTTAGTATTTTTAAAATTCCCCTAATTTCTAATTTCGGGATTTTATAAATTATAATTTAAGTTTCTGATTTGAACTTTTATTTAGAATGTTTAAATTTTATATTATTTTTTTTAAAACTTTTAATTATTATTAATTAACCTAAAAACCTATTTTCTTAAATATTAAAACCTAATCTACCCAACCCCACACACACCCACACGTCACTTTCCCATCAGCCGCCATCCCACCCCTCCACTCTCCTTCCTCGACCCAGCAGCTCAAGAAGACACCATAGCCAAGATCTTTGAAGCTCCAAAGTTCATTTTTTTGTCGCCCCGTCGTCCCGGAACCGTCCCACGCCCGTGTTTCTCGTCGTCTACGGTGAAAGGCATGATCTTTTTCTTATTTTTACGCTATATCAGTATATATATCATGTAAGTTATGGTAGGCATCTGAATCTTTTAAGTATTTTTCAGAAAATCGATTTAATGTTGTTGATTGCACGCATGATTCATGATTCACGAAAATTTTGTTGGCATGGCTTGGTTCGGGGCTGAGGGTTCGGTCAGGTAAGGTCCTAGGGTGCCTAAGGATCGAGCCATGGCAGGGTTTGGGGCTGAGAAGGGCTCGTCCGAATGGATTTAAGCTAGAAAGGTGCAGACGGCGCAGGCTAGGGTTCGGGAGAAGAGGGCTTCGGGTTCCTGGTTCCTGGCTGCATGGGGGCTGGGGCCTGGTCAGGTTAGGTCCGCCCGGACGTGGGCTACGTCCGGGCGGCGGCGCTCCGGCCAGGGGCGGCCGGAGCCGGCCGGCAGCAGGCCAAGAAGGCCTGCTGCTCTCGGTCGAGACGTAACAAGAGAGGGGGAAGTCGGGCTTAGGGTTTCTGGTGGTTTCCGGGTCGGGTCTTGGGTCCGGGTCGGGTCAGTAGGTTAGTGGGTCGGGTTAAGTGGGTCCGGGTCCGGGTTATTTTAATTGGGCTCGGGTATTTTTATTTTTAAGTTTTTAAGTTAATTAGGAATTAAATGGGCTAATTAAATTCCCAAAAAAAAAAATTAATTAGTACCATTTAATTTATTTGGGTTCCATTAAATTATTTTGGGTTATTTTATTTATTTTTGGGCTTTTAATAATTTTTATTTAAATTTTTAAGTTGGCCAGAAATTTTTATGGGCTTGGGAGCCCATGAAAGTTATTGGGCCTGTTATTGGACTTTAGGGCCCATTGGGCCAGGGACAGTGTTATTGGGCCTAATTTAGTCTTAATGGGCTTTGGTTGATTTATTGGGCCAAGTCTTAAGTTAATGGGCTTGCATGTCTAGGGCCAGCAGCTGAATCAAACCATGAGAAATTTGCATGTGTCCTGAGTTTATATTTAATTATTTTTATGCATGAAAAGTTATTTGAATATTTATATGATATTAGAAAATAACTTAAATATAAATGAAGGACACACAATTTATTTAAGTACATGCATTCATGAAATCAATTTTTATGCTATGATTGAAATTCTATGGTTGAGCAAATAAAAATATTTTAGGTGGAAATTGAAGTAGTGTGGCCATTTATGTATGGGCAGTTTCTGCCATTTATGTATGGGCAGTTTTCTGCCATTTATGTATGGGTGGTTCGCCATCAGCCTCGTACGATGGTTTCTTAGACTGATCAGTCGCACTATAAGTATGGGTCACACTTACGGATAGGACCATTCGATGTTAAGAAAATAAGTGCTCAACAACTCAAATATGTATGATATTATGTATGTTATGTATTATGTTATTTATGTTTATTTAAGTAAGTTATGTTATGTAATTTTAAGCATGCTCATTCATGTATATGTATGTATTAGTATTAAATTGATTTAAATTATTTTAAACCCTTGTTAGTATGCATGTTGGGCCTCTAGGCTCACTACACTGATATGGTGCAGGTGAGTACGTAGAGGAGCAGGTTACTCCTACCGGTGGTGAGGACGTATGAGCAGTGCTGCAGTAGCCCCGTGACCGTGACAGCTTCTGAGTCACCATATATGTTATGTTATGATACATTTTAATATTTTCATGGGTTGAGGTGATTGAATATTTTATTAAATATTTTAGTGCATGCACACTTTTTATTTATTTTATTTATGCAGTACATTTTGAATTATAGAGGTTGACTCAGATAATTATTTATTTCAAAGATGCATTTTACTTAAGTATTTAATTGTTTATTTATTTAGTCATGTATCTATTTTAAATATTTTATTCTGTGCATATATGTATGGGCATATATGTACATATTTTATTTAGTAGTAAAAAAAAATAAAAATAAATAAATAAATAAAATTTCCGCATATTTATTTATTATAGAGTTAGGGTCGTTTCACTCAAAGTCTTGATCTCCTGAATCATCTCCAGAGGAAAAATCTGGATTATCCAGCATCGAGCGAGATGAAGATGACTCCCCCTTTATTCAAAATAGATCTCTTTGAAGTAGTAAAGTCAGGATTGTATCCTTCTCGGCGCTTCGACCTTCTTGCAATCTCCGATGTTGGGAAAACTTGGTTTAACACTGAAAAGTCCGGCAGATTTTCAACATCAAATTCATTGTCTGGCTCTCTAAGGGCAACAATGTCCATAGGTTGAGTTTGTTCAATTGCTGGAACAATTTCGAGAGAGAGAGGGGTTTGAAGGGGGGAAATCCGATGATGTGTCCTCCTCTCAATGTCCCATTTTCGATCGAATTTTGTGAGAATCAAAACCCTTGCATGCCATTTTATGGAATTTGAGAATGAGAAACACAAAAAGATTTGCAGGGTATGAGAGAAGGTATGTGCAGCAGATTAGGGCAAAAAGATACAAATCAAGTTATGCCCAATAAATAAGAGTTTAGATATTTAAACGGTAACCCAAACAACAACAATCAACCCTTCACATCATAACAAATTCCTGCTATAATTACCACAACGGTAACAAAAGCCAACGGGTAATTTTTCAAAATATCAGAAGCACAATCTTTATTAATTAAGGTAATTACCCAAAAATTGTATACTCAAGATTAAATCAATATCAGCCCATAAATAACACCACATCAATTCAACATCACTGAAACATATTCATCACAAAATAATTCAATTTTTCGTAAGTTTGGGCAATTTACAATTTTGTTTGTCTTCGAACTTTGAACCCATAGCAGAATATATTCACAAACTTTAATATATGCATGACCTAAAATATGCCTAAAACGGAATGTAATGCAATTAGATCAATAGGAAAATACATGTAGTGTGTGTGAACAGTACGTGTTGAGCACTAGTGTTGGCAACATCTTCAAGTAATACTACATTATTCAAAATATTTTGACAAATTTTTCACACTTCAAAAGCCATGAGTCATATTAATTTTTAGTTCAGAAGTGGTAGCCTGCACACTAAAATAACGGTGTTCATCGAACTCTTTTAGGTAGCTTTTTCCAATTTCTTCTAATTTTCTTTTTGTTTGATTTTCACGACAGATTGGTCAATGAAATTTTTATCAAACTAAACTCTAAATTGTGAAACCACTTTTCACATGGTACAAGATCATGGATTTCAGGAACATCCCTCAACTACTTTATGGTTTAGTTAGAGCAACAACAAAAATCATGGCAAGTGTTTTCTAAAATAAATTTTCAGAAAACTTACAGTATACTGGTTAATGTTAAAACACAGTGCAAAACATATGACAAAATGAAAATGCAGAATGCCTAAAGTCCTAAAAAATGCACATGCATGTTTGGTGTTGTCCTTCCGTGTTGGCAACACTTGGGGACAACATCTGTGAGTTATTAGAGTGTACACATGCTGAGAGATTTCCTTAGTCTGGTAAATCTATGAAAGTCTAATGCTTTTGTGAATATATTGGTCAGTTGGTTATTAGTTCCAACAAACTCCATACGGATCATCCCTTTCTCAACTAAATCTCGAATAAAATGATGTCTTATGTGAATGTGTTTAGTTTGAGAGTATTGTACTGGATTTTTAGATATGTCAATCGCACTTGAGTTATCACAGTACACATTTGGGATCTCACTCTTAAGGCCATAATCCTTTAGCATTTGATCCATCCACAAGAGTTGTGTACAACCACTTCTAACTGCCACCTACTCGGATTCAACAGTGGAAATAGACACAATTTTTTTTCATACTATACCAAGAAACCAAGTTATTACCCAAGTAGAAACAACCACCCGTGATGCTTTTTCTATCATCAATGTCTCCTGCCCAATCAGCATCACTATATCCTATCAAATTTGTGTTTGTTTCTTTGGTGTACCACAAACCCAATTCTAAAGTGTCTGCCACATATTTCAAAAATCTCTTTACAGCTTTTAAATGTGTGACTTTAGGATCAGATTGATATCTACCACACAAACACACACTAAAAAATAATATCAGGTCGATTTGCACTCAAATCAAACTGCCAATCATGCTACGGTGCAGAGTGTTGTCAACCTGTCCGCAACACTGTCCTTACCAAGTTTCTCACTCGACCCCATTGGTGTTTTTATATGTTTATTATTCTCATTGCGGAACTTCTTCACCAAATTCTTAGCATATTTACTTTGACACAGAAAGATGCCATCATTCATTTGTTTTACTTGTAAGCCCAAAAAATAGTTTAATTCACCAACCATACTCATTTCAAAGGTGGAAGACATGCACTTAACAGAATCATTCACAAGTTTTCGAGATGAAGCACAGAATATTATGTAATCAACATAAATTTGACAAATAATAATGTTACCTTGACCTTTTTGCACAAAAAGTATTTTTTCAACCTCACCTCTTTTGAATACAATGTTGAGCAAATATTCTGTAAATCTTCCATACCAAGCACGAGGGGCTTGTTTCAATCTATATAGCGTCTGCTTCAATTTTTATACGTGATCTAGGTGGTGTGGATCTTCAAATCTCTTAGGTTGTCTCATATACACATCTTCACTCAAAATTTCATTCAAAAATGCACTTTTAACATTCATTTGAAAGAGTTTCATTTTCATGTGACATGAAATGTCTAGCAAAAGTCGGACAGACTCAATACGGACTAAAGGAGTAAAAGTTTCATCAAAGTCAATCCTCTCAACCTGCGTGTACCCTTGAGCTACCAACCTATCTTTATTCCTCACAATATTTCCTGACTCGTCAGTTTTATTTTAAAAAAATTCATTTGGTTCCAATTATATTACCATGATCAGGTGGAGGAACTAAGGTACAAACATCATTTCTCACAAACTTCTCAAGCTCTTCATGCATTGCATTGACCCAAAATTCATCTTTTAAAGCTTCAATCACATTTTTTGGTTCAACTTTGGATATGAAACATGAGTGTCTTACCTGAGAGTATGTGGAACTCATACATACTAACACTATCATCTTTTGGTAGTCAACTTTTTCCTTTATTCGGGTTTTCATGCATCCTTGTGCATCTCCAATGATTTGGGACGCTGGATGAATCTTCTGAATTCAACTTGAAATATCTTTTTAACCATCGTACACTTCCTCTTCAGATTCCTCTTGATTTTTAGTATTCTGTTCATTTTCTTGTGTTGGTCTCAGTGTTGGGCTAGGTATTGTGCTGGATGGGACAACACTTGAATTCTCTTGGGGTGTGATGAAATCCAGCAGATCATCAATGTCATCTTCAGCTTTTTTCCTTTCAAATCTTCAAAATCATCAAATACAACATTAATGGACTCAATAATCGTCCTAGTCCTCAAATTAAACATCCGATAGGCACGAATATTTGAATCATAACCAAGGAATAAACATCTATCACTTTTTGAGTCAAACTTGGCTAGTTGCATTCTGTCATTCAACACATAGCACATACACCCACAGACATGAAAGTACTTGAGGTTAGACCTCTTTCCCATGAGAATCTCATAGGATGTCAGAGTAGAACCTTTCTTCAAATAAACTCTATTTGAAATATGACATGCAGTGTTCAAAGCCTCAGCCCAAAATATTTTTGCAATATTTTTGAGCTTAGCATTACCCTTGCCATTTCTTGTAAGGTACGGTTTGCGCTCAGCAATACCATTCTGTTGGGGTATCTTGGGGGCTAAGTACTCATGTGATATACCTTTTTTTCCACAAAACTGATTAAATAAAGAGTTTTGAATTCTTTACCATGGTCATTTCTAATTCTGGAAACCTTCAAATTAAGTAAGTTAGAAGTTTTTGTTACCAATTTCTTGAACGAATCGAAAGTTTTAGACTTTTCTCTTAAGAAACTTACCCATGCGTACCTTGAGAAGTCATCAACATATACAAATGAGTACTTCTTACCTCCACAAATTTCAACCTCTAGGGGACCCATTAAATCCATGTGCAGGAGTTCAAGGCAGCGTGTTGTCCTAAAGTGTTGTAACATTGGGTGCGACACACGAGTTTGTTTACCTTTTTTACATGCTCCGCAAACATAAGGTGTTCCTGAAATTAGATTTGGCATGCCTCGAATAACATTAAACTTACTCAGTTTCTTTAGTGCTTTGAAGTTAGCATGTCCTAACTTTTGATGTAATAAGTCTAGATTATCAACTTTGATATCTTTGCATGCAATTTCTTCTCCAAGTTGATAACAACTGTCTGCTGATCTGGTAAAGGTTATCATCGCATAATTGACTAGTGCTAATTAGATTAGCATTTAATCCCTCTCCATGTAGGACATTGTGAATTTGGGCAGTCCTTCCACATTCAAAGTGTTTTTTGCAACAATTTTTCCTTTAGCTCCACCTTCATACGTCACTTATCCTTTTTATTGTTCAACATAATCCGAAAGATACTTCTTAGATCATGTCATATGTCTTGAACTACCACTGTCAAAGTACCAATTACCTGCAACATCAGTTTTCAAAGAGGTATAAACAACATTACAGTTAGATTTAGCTTTTGGTACCCAACCCTTTTCACAATGTTTTTCTTCTTGGCAATGTTATGGTAAGTGTTGGACAACACTGATGACAACATTTGCTTGTTACTTCAGTACATGTAATCATACCTGATTTTAAAACAGTAAAGCTTGATGTGACCTTGTTTGTGAAAGTAATGACATACAAACCTACGATTTCTTTGCTTTGTTCTCGAAGCAGAAATTTGTGCTTTGGTGGAACAGTACTTGACTTAGTAATGATGGTTGGAGTATTTGTAGATTGGCGGTTCTCCTTGATGAAGACAGGTTGTTTTTATGACTCCCCCACTTCAAATTTGTTGTTTCAAAACCTAGACCAGCTTTGTCATCCTTTCTCATCAACAATATTAATTCCAACTTGGCTTTGCTTGAATTAGACCCGACAAGTGTAGCAGTTTCTTTGCCAAGCTCATCTTTGATTTTGTACAATTCCAAGTCCTTCCTGCTTAGAACAACTTCAAGTTTATCAACAACTACTTTCAGTTCACTATTTTCCTTTGAAAGAGCAGTATTGTGCTTGCTTCTTGTTATCCAATCAGCATACAACTCTTCATACATCTTTTGAACATTTTCCAGAGAGAATTTATCCTCACCAACTTCCTGATTATCCGTTTTTCAGTTGTTAAAGCATTCATGCACATAAGCTTTTGGCGAGTATTGTACCCACGTGTTATAACACTTGGGGCAACACTGCTTTTATTTTGCATCATGACAGTCAATGTAGTGTGAGCTTCTTCTTCACTTGATTCGTGATCTCCTTCAGACTCATCATCACTCAAGGTGATGTTCATACATTTACGAAGTCTGTTAGCACACTCGTATGCATAGTGGTCGTACCCTTGGCACTCATGACACTGCACAGAATCAATCTTCTTGGGCATGGTTGGGACTTTTCCTTCAGTTTTTGGTCTTGCTTGACCTTTGATTGATGACTTTTCCTGTTCTGGTCCGCATATCTTCAAAGTTCGTTCAGTGCTAGGAGTGACTAGGGATTTAGATTTCTGTCTGAACTTCTTTGTTTCCCTCATCTTCTTCAGATAGTCACCAAAATTTTTAGTGATCAAGGCAATTGAATCATATCCTAGATCCGCTTCATTAAGATCATGCGACCAATCAACAAAATTTTTGTATGAGTCATTTGAAATTTGAAGGGCAATTGACTTACCTTTTTCTTTTTTCTCCATGTTCATCTCTAGCTCATACGTCCGCAGTGAGTTCATCAATTCATCCAGACCTAATGTAGATGTATTCTTTGCTTCATCAATAGCACAGATTTTCATGTGAAATTTTGCGGGAAAAGATAGCAACACTTTGCTTACAAGACGTTCATTTGGTATTGCTTCTCCCAGATCAATTGCATCATTCTCAATCTTTCTTAGACGACGTTCATATTCATCAATTGACTCACTTTCTTCCATTCTCAGATTTTCAAACTGAGTTGTGAGTATCCTCTTTTTTGTTCTTCGAACGCTTTCAGATCCTTCATAATGCTTTTGAAGTTGTCCTCTCTGGCACAAACACAGTTAGTAATTAATGCAAACATATTAGAATCAACATGAGAAAATATTTCATTTAGAGCTTTCGCATTCTGGTTTGATGATTGAATTTCATCGGAACTCCACTCAGTTTTTGGTTTGAGTAGAAAGTCTCTTTCACCATCAGTTCTCCTTGGTGGACTCCAACCATTCAAAATGTGTTGTCATGCTTTTTCATCAATGTATTTGACGTAAACTCGCATCTTCACTTTCCAGACTGAAAAGTTAGATCCATCCAAGGTCAGTGGACGGTGACTCATTCCGGGATCTGGTATCTCCATGGTAATTTCCTGTTAAACACAAAAATCAAAATCACACGTAGTATCGTCAAGTGATGGCTCTGATGCCATTTGTAAGGATATTTGACGTCTTAACAGGAAATAGTGAATGTAAAATTCTTAGAGTAAGTGTTATCTCTCAGTGTTGTTAATAATTCAAGAAAACATATAGCGAAATAAATAAACTTAAATAATAAATAACACATATAATTTTTCACAAGTATCAAATACTTGTGTTGTGCCTCATGACAAAATAATCATTAGAAAAATATTCAGATTACAAAAATCAATACTAGTGATTATTTATGAAAAGCTATTTTTCTCAACAAGTTAAGAAAATAAATAACATCCTAAAAATCAGTAAAAACCAAAATAGAAAAACCAATAGGATGTCAGATCACGTATGCCGAAACTTTGAAACGACAAGGAACCACTCTTAGAACACACTTCACTTGTATGATCTTCAAGTGTTTCCAACACTCCACGGCAATACGATATACCAGCAACAATCGGCCGAAAATTACTTCAAGCCTTCTTCAATGATCTTCGATCTTCAAGCTCTCTAAAATCTTGCAGTAAACTATCTTTCTGTCTATCGGTCTCTCTGTTGCTCGTCTGTTTCCCTTGAATATATATAATCTTTGTGGTCTAGGAAAACTTTCCTTAATTGAGTTCTTTCATAAGATAGAAACAAGTGTTCATTAGGAATCAAATAAATTTGACCATGTGAACATATATTTAGCACACGAAAATATATATATATATATATATACATATATATATATATATATATATATATATATTATAATGAGTCTTAGAAAGGCAAAATCCTTTAGTAAAAGATTTGTTGTAAATTAGGAAAGAATTCTTTAAGTCACGTGTAAACACATTCCTTTCAATATTGTACCGTCTTTTGGATTTCTCTAAGATCTCCGAAAAGTTTAGAGGAATCTGAGGTCATCTCTAGGGGTCGGGAATTAGAAATCATATTTCTTAATTCCTTAAGAACTAGTGAAGGTGTCCTAATCCTCAATAATGGGATCAATAGTATAGAATATATTTTTAAATAGATTTGTTTGTTTGATAATTCCATATAAATAAAATTAATTTTGTTCAAACTTTCGTTTGAATTCATGAATTTAGAGAACACTCCTCCTCACCAAAGATAAACATAATTTAACGAATAATATTATGTTTGAATATTTAACCTAAGGCTTTGATACCAAAATTTTCTGATAATTCTCTATGCTATAAATGAACACAAAATCTGGCAGAGTACAAGAATTAAATATTTGTTAACCAAGTTTGGTAATATTATGTTTGAATATTTAACCTAAGGCTTTGATACCAAAATTTTCTGATAATTCTCTATACTATAAATAAACACAAAATCTGGCAGAAAACAAGTACAAGAATTAAATATTTGTTAACCAAGTTTGGTGGTCTTAGGGAAAGAATGGAAATAAATCTTTAGGGTAGGAATTTAAAAGAAAGTTATGTTTGAATTTGGGATTTTATTAACAATTTACTCTTAGATTGATTTTGGTTTAGAATTAATTTTAACTGATTTAAGAATCAATTTATTCAGCAATCTAAAATTAAAATATATCAAATTCTTGTAACTTAAGTATAGAGCAAGATTAGTTCCCTTCCAACAGGTCATTCGACCATTAACCCCTCAGCATTTTCAAGGCTAATATCTGCCCATGAAAAAGCAATGTGGCCAAATATAAAATATTAGCCTTGAAAATGCAGAGGCGGTAATACCCCCCCTTCTTTGTAAGGTCGAACGACCCCCTTTCAGCATGGAGCTAGAAAGGACCCTAAAGCTGATTCTACAGCCTGAAGTTGAATTTTGAATATCATTCCCAACTTCATAAAAAAATGACAATGATCAGAGAAAAAATATTAAATCAATCTAACTATTGCATTAGTTACATTGTAAATACAGAACACTGGAGCACAAGACAACCAACAAACTAAGCATTCACGCATCTTTCAGAGTCGATCCATTCCCAGGTAACTTTGTTTCACTCTAAAATATCAATACAGCTGTTTTGTGGAGCGGATTGCATTCGAGTCAAGTAGAGGTTATACCTGTTGCGCGATCGTTGGAAAATTTCCATATCTATTTTATACAATGTGTTCTTATCGTGTATAGCCCGGTTTACTTCTGCTAGCTCCGATTCCCTCTCTACCATGCATTTTAAAGCTTTAAAACTTGCAGACGGAACGGGCATCTTGTTCACAACTGGAAATATGACATCTGGTGTAACTTGCTCCCTGATTTTAAAAGCAGAAAAATTAAGATAACGTTTGAGATTCTGGGGCTTAACACAAAAACGGAAACAGTGTATTGTGTATATATTTACCAGCTGCCAAAAGATATCAGTCCGTTCCGTTTTATGATGCCACCATCTAAAGAGATTGCTCCGTCCCTAATGCAGGCTCGTGCCATTTTCATACACTGCTTGTTTTCATACACTTGAAGCCCACCAAAGAGGCAGCACAATAATGTTTGTCGAATACTAAGATCACTTTTCGTTATCCCCTGTGAATGAACTGCTTCCGTGTTTACCAAGCGAACAGCATATCCAAGAAATCCATGCGGGGTACAGCCATTTGGCAAGGTAGGCTCCTGCAAGGAGTCCAGATTTTGGGAATCACTCTCCAACTGATTGCCATTTGTCCTGAAATCGCAATCATAGAATTTTGGAAGTTATTATTAGTTGAAAGCAGAGATACTATTACTTAGAAGTAGAGATATTAACCAAGTGTAAGGACAATCTTTGTTATCCAGGATACCATTGTGCCTTTCTGTAGATCAGGTTTGGAGAATGTGATGACAAATTTTAAAATTGTTAGACTATGAAGTATGAATCAATTATGCCGCTTTTGATACCTTGTATCCTCTAGGCACAGAGTAAGATATCTTCCACTTGAAGATTTGCTAGAGAAACGAGTATCAAAGGATTCAGCAGCTGCATAGTTTTCACACACTATCGCGAGCATCTGATCCTCACCGAGATATTGTGCCAACATCCTACACCAGAAAATAAATACAGCTCAACTTTACCATGAATTCACTTACTCTAAGTTCAGAGAAACAAGAATTAACCTGCTAAGCTCGATGGTCTGAACTGATCCAAGAAGAGCTACAACCCCAAGTATGCCTTTTGGCCTCTCTTCCAATGCTAGTTTCCTAAATTTGCAAACAAAAGCCGACGCAGAATCACCTCTGCTTTCAATTTTCTGCTCAATGTAATCTTTTCCAAATGTGCTCATTGCGTCAACTTCTACTACAAGAGCTGAAAAGGAGTCCATGATTATCAAGAATGTAAAGAAAATAGAAGACTTCATACAGAACGAGCTAAAACAGGCTATTTCCACAACTTTTCTTAAGTATGAGTGATAGGTGTCACAAAATAACTGAGCTGGTGATGCCGATTTATTTTTACTGTGTTAAGGAGACAATTACTCCAAATGAAAAAAAATTTTGGACAAGATAAAAGGCTGGTATCAAATAAACAAAAAAAAGTGTGCACCTTTGAGATCTGATATATGTCGCTGAAGTGTTGACTGCCTCTGTCTTAGCATATTTAAATCACTGTCATGCTTACCAATTGTCAACCCGCAGTTAGCAAGATCATCCTCAAGCTCCTGGATCATAAAACTCTTCTAAGATATGGAAAAAGCAGGATATATGCACAATATTATCATGAAAATCAACTTATGCTGGCAACTTCAGACCTAAAACCAAATATCTGCAAATATAAATTTACCTTTAAGCAAAGCAACGAATGCCCAGTAAAATCTCCTCTATCCTGAGAAGCTAACCCATGAACTGGCAGTGTCATTGGATCTGAATTTTCAGTCTGTGCCTTCTGATCCTCCAGTTTTGAATTCTTTAAACTTGAATAATCCGAATGTAATATAATTTCCTTCAAACCATGCGGAGAAACATTAACAGGCTCGACATCTGGAACATCGAGCGTAGGTGTCCGCAGGGGTGTCATTACCTTTCTGAAAGAAGTTTTGGGAAAGAATTCAGGATCCCCGAAATCTTCATGATTCCCTACTTCAAGATTCTCTCCCCTATCATTTTGAACATGAACCTACATACAAGAATTGACTTGTGTAAGTGTGCCCCGACAACTCGAAAGAAGAATTGTTGAAACTGTCAAAACCTCTATATCCACTTTCAGATCTGGATAACGTGAGTGAGAAGCTGTAAACGTGAAAGTCCCTTTTCTCTGAGGAAGATTAATAGAGCGAACAGTACAGCGCCCACGGGAGAAGCTATATCGCACAAAATCATCCATATCCATTGAATCTGACTTTAGTGTAAGAGTATGAATTTGCCCGTGTTTCTCATTATCATTTATATTTTCATCCACAACACCATCAGAATTGACAATTTCAAACATGATATTCTCCAATTCAGAACCTGCTTCACGGTATTTGAAAATCTGTTTCCAAGATACACAACATTGTAGAAAGGTTAAAAAAAATAGTAAAAATGAAGCAAACCGACAGGAAATTCAAACAAAACATTGGGAGGTTTTTATGTTTAAAAGTTTCAAATTTCCCAATCATTGGTGTCGGAGGCTGCAATGAAAAAGGTTCAAACCTTTGACTCAGTCCGAAGTTCTCTTCTTTCAGTTTGAAACTCCATTTTGAATATAACTTTGTCTTTGGATATCACAGAGAGGGATACTGTAATAAGAACATATAACCTTAAATTCTAGTTCTAGAATAAGAGTGCTTGCATGAAGAATTATAAGCAAGTACATGATAAAACTTCCAGTGAAAAGAGCTTTATGGTTGGTGAATCAGAAAATGGAAGCTTGGTTCAGAATCCTAGCACATGACAGCATCCACTTTCTTTAATTCTAGTACCTTTGCTAGCACCCCTCAATCAGGCTTAGTTTTAGTGAGGGATTATTCGAGTCATTTATTTCAGATCACTGAAGTTTTTTGTTAATAATGAAATCGAAAAAGCAAGCTTTGAATAAGTTGGATAGCTGCCATATTAAAGTCAAACGTAAGGAGATCTCGAGATTTATTAGAAAATGGAATCATTAAGTTCAGGCTGAGAGATTTTGAAAACTATTAAGTTTAAGCTAGCAGATGTAGAACACAGATGCAAAGGAAACAAAGCACCAAGGAAACAACAGAAAAGGATAAAGCTGCCTACCATCTTTGCCATATCCCTTTGACACTTTAAGAAAATCGCTCAGGTCCACATAACCCCTGGCATCCACCTGTCAGCATAAAAAATTCAGGTTAAAACACAAATGTTTTATAATAGCATTTTAACGTTTCAAAAGTAATGTTGTTCCTCTTTGACTTCCATAGTATCATTCTAAAAAGCAGGCTTAATAATGCAACAAGAGAAAAAAAGTAAATAAATCTATTTAAATAATAATCCTTGCTTTCTTTTTTTTTAAATATATAATCCTTGCTTTCATGACCATATAAAAACCAAACTACTTATTCAGTCTTGTTTTAAATGGTTTTCTAAGTTTTTTGTCGATTCAATTAAGTAAAGCTTAGATAAGTCATTCAAAGTAAAGTATGAAGTGAACCTTGTAGCTAGATATTTTGTTATTACTCTATATGAAATCTAATAAAGCATTAGGTTTTACATCGAGTTTACTCTTATACCCAATAACTGCCAGTTGCAGCCAAAAGTTTTATTTTGACTATGATCCCCAGCATAGCAGCTGCACTTGAAAAGAGTGCCAAAGTTTATAGAGTAGTACTTCAGAAAATATACTTGTATGCTTGTCCAGAAAGTGAACATACCATTTTGTTACAATCAGTAACCACACTGCGAACAACGCAGCTGCCATCTTGAAATGAGAATCCATCGACTCGCAACAAAATATTCTCATCTTTTTTAACGTGGTTACCATATTCATCAAATACCTGCAATAAAAAGTGAATTTCTCATTATCAATACAATAGTAGCAATTCAGGTTCGACTCCATTTCAAAACTTCCGTGATTTTGGTAAAATATATCTTTATTTTTGTAAATAAATAAGAGGATTCCTCAACTACTCAATAATCATTCACCAAAAGCCAACCATTTTGGAAAAATCTACCATTGACCAACATAAATTTTACTGATAGAAATAAAAAGGCATACAAAAGAGGAATGAGGATCGCCGTACTTCGAGCATCAGTTTCTCAATAATTTGTCCTGGAAGCAATTGTTTTCTTAATTTTGGTGGATGAGTAGTTATTTTTTTGGGAGGTCCTGGAAGGACTGTCGATAGAAAGGCGTTCGAGTGAGAAATCAATAGGAGATATGTATTAAAAAAATTTACTCGTGTAATGCAGAAGCCATGAGGAAGTCAAAAAACCTTGACAAGGACAATCAACAGAGAGTGCTTTGTCTTCGGAGCTTATTTTCAAGTGAGCCTCATATTTTGGACGAATCTTATCCAAATCACGGCATTCAACAACAATGTCCTAAAACAATTTGAGCACAAGTAAGTACTGCACAGTTGTGAATGAACATAGATTTTAGGGGACAAATATAGCTTTTACCTTAATTATCATGATTGACTTGTCAGCTGTTACTTTCATGTGGCGTACTTGAGCAAGAACATGGCCGCCTTTGATAAGTTTGATAGTTGGTCTTGGAGTGCCAGTGAAAGGGATCCTGTTGTCGTATCGATCATAGCATGCTATTGAAAAACCTGAGGTGCGACAACCAACCCTGTCCAACAAAATTACAAATTCACCTCAGAAAAAATATGACTAACAAAAAGTTGAGCAATTTTTAGTTTAAGGCAAACAAACTACAGGATTTTTCTCAAGAAATAACTACAAAAAGATTTATACAGAAAATTGATGAGAAATGAGTATTGGAAGGACCGTATATTAACATTAAGATTTACTTGTGCATCAGAGCATTCTAGTGTATCAAACCAATGCTCATTGAGGAAATGTTGTTAAAAATTTTGGTTGAAAACATCCACACGTACACTTTTAACGACAGGAGAAAACCACTGAAAATTTCATTTATAATATTCTGGAATGTAGAACAACTATTCGCGAAACATATCTACTATACAAGGCTTATTATAAGATGATCAAGGAAGAGAACGATTGGATCACCACAAATAGAAAATGAAGGGCCCCACCTGATTGTGCATTGGGGATTCTGACTATGATTCACAAGCCTCCAACTACCAATTTCAGCCAATGCCTGAACTTGCACTACTTGTCGAAAACGTACATCCTTCAAATCAGCCTAATAAATTGAAGTTGCAAATGTAGAAGTGTATCACAAATGGTTCCACATCATTTTATTATTCAATGAACATAATTTTTCTCATAGCACTTACCAGTGAGAAATAAAATGTATATAACCCGGCTTTCTGAAACTTTTCAATTTTTGAACTCAAAAGAAATATGTATAAGCCTTGTAACCCCTTGTGGGACGAGGGTTTAATCCTCACAGAACAAATATGATCACTTTTGGTACTCTTTTTAGAAACTCTGAAGTTGACTTCTAGAATCATCTCATAATTTTCTCTCACAATGAACTTCTGGTCCAATCTTTTAGGACTGGAGGCAGAAGTGAAAGCCTTTGGTCGCACTACAGCCACAATTTTCTGAGGGAATGCATCTCCAGCTTCTATAACATCCGTAGGGAATCCCTGTAAATCGAAGTACATGGTTATCCAAACAGAAGCTGTATGAAGATGGTTGAGTTTTCTGAGGCTGGGTCCCAAGTGTGAAAACCTTTCATGCCACTGAGGCTTGGGGGTACCCTAAAGAAAATTGAAGTAGACAAGTAATGGCATCAACTAACCCCTCCAATTTCCAATTCTTGGCATTCTTCAAAACTTAGTAGATCAATGCTAGAAGGTAATTTCTGCCTATGTTTATCAAGTTGGCTTTCCCACTCAATATCACCGACAGCTACACACTGTTTCAAGGGGTGCAAGGGTCACTAACTTTTGATACACAAATAAAGAGTAAAACCATAATATGACCAATTTCAAGATACATGTGGCTAACCTTTTCCGAGTCAATCACACTAATTGGTAATGATAGAGACTCGCAAATGTCAAGGACATCGTTTCCATTGTTTGGTAGACTGCAACCTTTTCCTTCAGGTAGACCGAGTGGCCTGACCGAGGAAAATTTTTATGGTAAGAACTGTCACTAGTTCATAACTATAAACCAAGTCTAATAAAAATATCAATAAAGCTACCAACCTGCAAATCAGTCGAGCCTCGCCTAATTTGACATGAAGAAAAAAAATCAGATGATAAGGACAGTGAAAAAAAAAATCAAAAGTATCAGAGGTTGAATTTTGAAACATATCAATATATCACACATCAGCAAGTAGATCACATTGAAGATCACCATAACTGCCAATAAGAAGTATCGAAATAGAAACTAAGTCACAATCTCTCCTGATTGACACTGGACTTACCACAAGCGTCCCCCAGAAGCCCTTCAAGGATTATGTACTCTAGTGTAGCAAATACATTGTTTTTATGGCATCCAGCACATGCCCCCTTTAATATCTTCATCCTCTGACCTGCCTTCCAGCATGTCCCTTTTCTCTTAATCTCTTTATGAACCCTAACAACTAAGTGTACAAACTTTCATCATGTATGGTATACACATTCAAGAAAAAATAAGTCGTAATTTTCAATTTTATTATTATTATTATTATGAACATTTTAAATAAAAACCAGAAACGAAGAGGAAATCATTTGCTAACAATATATTGTGTTAAAAGTAATGTGAGCCATTAGATTACTCTTGCTAAACTTACCATCCGAAGACAAGCCAAGCTTTTTACTCTTTGGAGAAATAAGAATAGTGGGTTGATCCAGACCACTTTCAATTTCATCATCATAGAGATCATGCATTTCCGAAATCCAATCACTGTACTGTTTTTCCAGTGTTGTGAGAGTCAACTTCTTTCCATCTCTCCAGATTTCAATTTGCACCTCTACATGACATGAAAAATTATGTTTACTTGAGAAAATCTATTTGTTTCAAAAATATTTTTAAAGAGCAATAATAAGACTCAATTCAATGGTTGTCGGTATTAGTTTGTAGCAAGTTCAAATTTCATTTTTGAATATGAAGAACCAACAACTTTACCTTTCCCATTTACAGGGGTCCCACTGCCAAAATTCTTCAATGCATTGGTGTATGGGTGATGGTGGGCTAAATCTGTCTGTAAAATTTCATAATTCTTTATTTTAGGTGGAGCCATATTTTATATTAAACATTTAACTTTGACAGAACACCGAAGCAAACTTAGTTAAACAAAAGCACCCATCAAAATAAGGTTTCATTGTGCAACCGAAAAAACAGATGGACAATATATAACACAATTTATGTCATGATCTTAAACAACATATTTTTCATATAAATATTTAAGTTTAACAGATCATTAATGCAGACTCGGTTAACACAACAGCAGCTATTGAAAGAAACTCCAACATGCAATCATAACAATTGGACAATATATATAACACAAATTGTATGATCTGAACAAGGAATTCAGACATTAACTAAAAGTGGATTTGAGATTTTAGACCTTTTTTCATTTGATAGCAATTTAAAAACCGAATGGACATATACAATGCATAACATGTGTTCATATATGAGTAATGAGTAAATATTTTCCCTTTCACATAGTTCACACGTGTGCGTTAGAAACATCATTGGCTATGCAAAACATGTATTAGTACATGAAAAGTAATGGAGATTATATCTTCAGAAACATCACAGCCTTATCATCCACTAAAAATTCCACTTTGGAATAGAGAATTTGGCTCTGTAGCTGCCTTAATAAAATTCAATGAGCAAACAGAAATAGGTTAACAATCAAATGTTCATAAATTTATCAAAATGTTACGATGAAATCGATGTATTACGTGGTTCTAAACAATCTAATATGCAATGGATGATACTTGAGTTCATACCTTGGATGGTGTTGGATTAAAACCAGAATCTGTCTCTGCAGCCATAAAATTGCTTTCCTAAGACAAATATACATCCATGCCAAAAACCACAAAAAAAGAAAAAGAAATATCCTGTTTCCAAGACTGGGTTTTATATACCTATAAAACATTTGACACGGTAGCGGCATCGTTTCAGATTTTGGGCCTTCTCACCTTTCTTTGCCTTTGGTTCCATAAATGGAAGCCAAGTCTGTGGAAAAGTAAATGATAGGAGTCAAAATTGCATACTAAAATAGTTCATTTTATTTTAGTCCCTAAAATGCATGAAATTTTTTAGTCTTCCGTATTTTCATCTAAAATTTAAATTTTTGAGCTTTATGGACTTTACTCACATATTTGAGACTTCATGTAGGAAAAAGCCGGAAATTGGAGCTAGGGAAGGACGATTTTTATGCATTGGACAGAAGGCTTTGTGCCCAGGTGGGTGATGAGAAAAAATTGAGAAACAGGATACGCCTAGGCGGAAAGTTTCTGTTCCTAGGGGGAACAGGTGAAATTCGCCAGGTTGGAACCAAAAGTCATCGCGCCTGGGCGGGAGAAGTTGCTGCCCAGGCGAGATACACAAATCAAAAAAGGAAATATTTTTTTAGAAAAAAAAAAAAAAAGAAAGATGGGAAGTTTGGAATCTTGGAGGATACAAATAACTGAAAATTAGAGTTTGGAAAACTATTTTGGACGGCCACAATCAGGAGGGAAGGAAGAGACAAAGAATGGGTGTGCTGCGTTCATTTCAACATTTGTCATCTTTTATTTAATTTTTTTATCAAACATTAACTTGTGATTAGATTATGGATTCTAGGCATAGCTAAATTTATTTTGTTGGCATTTAGGGATCCTACCCCAAACTTTGAACCATAATAATATATCTTTGACCTTTGACAAGTGCTTGATTGTGTTATTGTTTTTCTTTGAATTATTGAAGCATAGCTAATTTCTTCATTATCTTATATTGTGATTGGTTTCGTATGGAAGAAATCACAATATGAACGAATAACATAGTCCGTGGATCTAAAATTTGCATGGAAATATGAAATTGGATACATGTTGATATTGATAGTCCAATAGGTCGAAAGCTAGGAGATTTCAAGGAACGTCCATGCAATCACCATGATAAACACTTGAAGAGATTTAGCTATTTCAAAGTGTCGATTTAGTTTAGCATAAATTGAAACAGTACGTTAATAATTTAGGGAGTCTTGTCAAAAGCACGAATCAATTGTTGAAGTTAATTATTTAATTCAATCAAGGGGAAGGTAAACCGAAATTCTAACTTATTCGTTAAATATTTGATTTTCAAATTTCCTGCATACTTGTCTCTTGGTGTTATTTGAGCTTGAGTTTCAGAAATTGTTTATTTTCTAATAGTTGAATTAAACATGTCATTTTTCGTTGAGCTTTGCTAACAAAGTTTGCTACGAAAAGTAGAAATTGTGTGATACAGTTTCTATGCACGATACTCGTATTCAATGTCATACGTTATACTATAACTTGAGTCGTGCACTTGCGATTATTTCGAACATAAAGGTTATAATTATTTTTAGATTTCATAGTGCAAGAAAAGCTCGAAATCGTAACATTTATTTATATGTTTCTTACCATTTTAATTATATATTTCTCTCAAGTCACTGAATTTGAGTGCAATAGAGATCCAATCATATTATTTTGCCAAGTATATTATGACACTTCAGAAAATACTCTAAAAGTTGCAAGGTGCTATAATAATTGTAAGCATAAGCAATATTCATGATTCTAGTTATAGATTTTCAAAAATGTAGCCACGAGGATACTCTAGAAACTTCAAGCTGCTATAATGATTGAAATGAATAAAATAAAAAAGCCTAAAAGAAAGTTGAATTGACTCACCCAGCGGGCATCTGGCAAGAGACGACCCAAGCGCCTGACAGAAACCCTGCTGTAATTATCAAAGGTCTCTCTGATTTCAAATCCATCAGCATCTAACTTATCAATTATTCTTGTGATGCTCTCCTCTCCCTGAAACCAACCAAAAGCGGATTAGTTTGGGTAAGAGCATGCTTTCATAATTCCACCGACGCTGGCGCATGCATGCAAATTAGCAACAATATCTAGAAACATTTGGAACGTATGGACAGGAGTTCTGCTCATACCTTAATTACTGGAAAGTAAACACACCTCAGCCGGGCATTTGCATCAAGAAATGATTTTTGTCCTGGAGATTTAGGTATCATATTTTTTAAGAGACCGTCGTACAAAATGAGACATGCAACATCAGGGCACTCATGCCATCACATGAAGAGTATCACACATATAAGTTATCATCGAAGCGAAAAAAACATGTGCTTACTTTGGCAAGTCTGTGAAGAAGCATCGTCGCTGTAGCTAAAGTGAAGTAGCAGTGTGAACTCTGGACCATTGCAAGAATTCATGTTCGTTATGGCTACTTCCCCTCCCTCTATTTCAGTTAAATTAATTCCATTGACCTGCTCATTATGAAAATTTTCTACTTAAAACCATAAGCCAAATCTTTGCACTGAAACTAAAATGAGTAACTCAAGTTTTCATCGAAATGAGAAAAAAATCATCCTTCACATCAATATCTTTAAAGAAAAACTAGCCGAATGAATGAATAAAAAATGACATGGAGCTCAGTTACGGCTGAGGAAACAGGGTTCGAACAAAATTGTGAATTGTGCTTCCATGAATACACAGAATTATTGAGAGCATCATTTGGGCATTTAAGCTACATCATGATGTTATTTCCGGAATCCCTTTGCAAAATTTGTTACGACGATAGAAGAGTGCCTGAATCCATCTTGACATTTGAACCACACAGCCACGACACTGACTGATTAAGGTGTTTATATTCAGAAGCCCTAAATTACACTCAATCTTGTTACATGGAAAAGCAGACAGTTAACCAGTAGGTGCATTCAATTCATGATACAGGAAACATCAGATAGGGAATTGCCAAAGGAAAACACCAAAAATTTGGTTCGAGTCTTAAACTCACCTGAAAATCAATGGGTGTGCTTGTCTTGCCTGACATTTCGTCACACTGTCCAACAGAATGACAAGGAAATGATAAAAAAAAAAATTTGATGGTAGAAATAGCCAGAAGAGCATAATAATGTGCAGAAAAACCTGAATATAGGGGAAGTAAATGTCTTTCAATTTGCACTGGAGTTTTTTTACATCCACGTTACTTGTTTTAGGCTCCAGTATGTCAACCTGTGAACGTAGACATCGATAACGATAATTCCGAATAGCAATTAGCAAATCAGAAACCAATATTCCCAGAAAGAAAGGAAAAAAACAAAGAAATATGCATGTGATTTGCCTCTTGACGTGTAGAATATGTTTGTGATCTAAAAAGCCCATAAAAATTAATCTTCTATTCCTTTAGCTTTGGTTAGCAAGGCGCTCAAATTTATGCTATAACAGCAAATTATCACAAAACCTTAAAACGCCAGAGTTAAGTTTTATAAATGGTGGTGTTAGCATGGCGCGAACAAAGGTTAAGTTTTAGTTAGCAATCCAATTATTTCCTAACACGAAAAAATTACAATACAATAATGATGAAACGTTAACCAAAATTAGAAATACAACATGATATCTGTCAGCTTGTGCAAAACTCTACTTCTGAAATTGGAAAAGAATGATGAAGATAAACACTGCATTTTAATTGGTAATAGTTAATTAACACTTCAAACTACTACTTACAGCCAGCAGGAGCTTTAAAAAGAGAGAAAAGGGACAGCGTTAGCAGCAACAATATTAATTATCAAACAAAAAACAAAGTAAACTTTTGCTAATAAAATTCGACTTGCTCGATCAGAGTTTAGTCAAGAAGCCAGTTGAGTATTGTCTTTATGAGCGACTTTCATATTGTTCCATGCAAATATCATGCTTTTTCCACTAAATCTGTATTTAGAAAACCTGGAAACAGTCTCGGATTTAAAAAAAAAAAAAAGACAAAAAAAACCGACTGTATCATAGATATGCAATGCTGCACTCTTCAAGTATAAATGACAATGCTGACCATGGAAATGAGCAAGAAGAACTGCAGAACTTCAATTTTAACTTTGCCTCAAAAACGCAAGAAGGTAAAAGATAAATAAACCTAGGATATAGCCCTATTATCATTGTTTCTACATGTTACTGGATAGATAGCACAATCCAGATAGTCTATGTCCCATACTGTGTGCATCTACTTCACCTTTGTTGTAGAATGGGATCGATGGATGTACATGCTTGTCATGTGGCTTAAGTGATCATAACAGTAGATGCAATGCATTTCATTTTAATAACGCCACGCTCTCTGCCTCTCCATCAGAACTTTATTAGCAATGAATGTCTTTCAGGCATTGCTCAAAAACAACTACATTGACATACTCTCTTACAGTGAAGCCACGAAATCAAAAGTCATAATGCAAATAAAAAATTATAAATAAAGGTTGACAAATGAATCAGCACTGAGAACTGAATAGGAAAAAATTATTGCAACTTAAAATGATAACAGTGGAGGAAAACTGTGAAGCAAAAGTCACCTTTGTAAAGCTTCCATGACGGGATTTAACCATTTCATCGTCAAGAGGATCTCTCATCCCCCCTTTTGTCTTCAGAGAATGACAGGAAAAAGTTCTGACTTAGCAGCTATAGGGGGAGGAAGAGCCATTAATGAAATCATAGAAATATGTCAGTTACCTTCCACTGGTTTTCTGTTCTTGAAGGGCTTATTAATGCCTCTCTTTCCAAGTGCAACGTAAAAACTTTATTACAGGTCTTGGTCTTGGATGAGACTACAGCATGCCTACACATGGTTGCAAAAATAAGATAAAGCTATTCCTCCCAGGTAGTGGCTCTTATTATTTAATATATTTTAAAGAACATGTACCACATGTATATTTTTTGCATTTCATACCTTCCTAAAAACATTGTGGCAACAGGTCCTCCATAGCCAAACATTCCAAAAAAAGGCTGCAATTCACCATGACAAAAAGATTAACGAGGGACTACAAAAAAGAACAGCAAATCTACCAGTTGAAAAAGATAACACAAAAATCTGAGCCTTTCATGTACTTTCCATTTCAAGTCGGCCCCCAAGAGAGTTTATTTTGATTCAAGGCAACTTCATGGAAATTTTTAATTCTTTCTTTTCTAAGGATAATCCATTAAAGTTGGACCAAGAGAGTGATACGTCTGCATCACGGGAACTTCATAAAAAAGTTTGAGCTGTTTACACAGAAGGGAGGATATAAAGGTGAAAGGGTTCAAGGCATTTGAAGACTTTCTCAATGGTGTATTGGTGATCCAAAGGGGAACTCATATGCGATGAACTTCTGCAAGGTTTACAAAATGTGTAAGATGAAGACCAGAACATGTTTCTCAAAATATCTTCTAAAAGAAAAAATCAAGTCACGCTTGCCAAGATTCATACATATTACCCTCGCATACTTAGCGACTGGAAAAAAAACTCATGTCCCTTAGGACCATAAATTTTATATGAATGGAGTACACAAATGACCACAAGGTAATTTATATCTTTCACAAGAACCAATAAGATAGTGCACGTGTTACTATCACCATTAGATATGGTGGTTTCCCCCCTATGGCTTGTTCCCTTTCTGCTCTGTGCATGGATGCTCCCATTTTTCCCCTGGATGATGTAAAAAAAATGAGATAATGGTGACGGAAAGGAACTTATCAAATCAAAATTAAACAGATAAGCTTAACATGATAGCTTGAAAGAAAATACACAACATTTTTAACTTGCAAAATGGAAGAAGCATAGAGAAAAACTAGTGAACCTCATGTGTACGTGTACGTTCACACTTATCGAGCTATCCATATTGACAAATCTGTCTGACCCCAAAAATACTTCCAAAAAGAAGCAGCAAAGCTCTAAACTAAAATATTGATTTGTTGATGAACATAGCTCTCAACAGATGAGCATACGTAACATTACAAGCATCAAAACAAGGAATGGACTCGCATTTGTGTAACCCAAAATAGTTTTTCCCGTCAAATGACTTGAGAAAAAGAACCGATTTAGGTTAGATAATATTACAAGAAGATTTACGAATCAAATTTCTTGAACAGATACATCTACATGTCCCAAGAATGTAAAAACATTGTACCACTTCACAATTTTCTCATTCACGCCATCCATTCCTGGTCCGGTGTCGAAAATAGAAATTCTGTTTCTACGCAATTCCACGCTGCATACAATGGAAGAACATTTGTGAGCATCAAATCATATGAGAAGATGAAGAATTTGATTTTAAAGTAAAAAACTAAAATAGGCCAGCTAAATATAAAAGAGATGCACAACAAAGAAAATAGACTAGTCAGCAGCTCTTTAATTTTATTTGTGCATATACAACAAAAGGGAGTGTTCACACGACAGTTAATTTGCAACCAGCAGAATTCCTTCAAATTCTTTCAAATTGTTATGCTCGGGAATTGAGTTTTTTCCTCTACTACATTTCTCGATAAAATTTTATTTGTTAGCATCCTTTTAAGCACGACTCTCTCCAACTTAGAGTTTGAAATCTGGATTTTTCCTATCCTATTGTTTCCCAAAAGATAACAAACCAACAGTTATCTAGATTCAAGTACGAGCACTGAAAAAAAAATGGCATACCTTATTAATCTTTTCTCGACTTTGCGATTTGACCACACAGCTTGCAATGAATTATCCTAGTCAACATATTAATACCTTTGGTGACCAACTATTGATATCAAACAGAGAAGCCAATCACATCAAATTCTTACTATCAAGTCCGCAAGGGCGGTTTCAAATGTATATTCATCAGGCAACTCCTTTAATAATTCCGTATCAGGGGTGAGATCCCACATATCCTACAAAGCCAAAAGTGGACAATCCAATAAGAAGACTACCAAGTATGAATCAAGAAACATGACAGCCAAATAACCCGTATCTCTGGGTTAGGAAACTCGGCAAGCCTCTTATCATAAAATAGCATAACTTCAAAATGCAATCCGAGCAACACACCTCATATGCTTCAGGCTCAGCCGAACCATCCTATATCAAGGTGAGCACACAGTTATGAATATGTTCAATGGAAACATACATATACTTATAATTGATTGTCTAAACATTATCTCACATTAAGAACAAGGATATGCCGCTTATTAGGCAGCAAATCACGAAATTTCACTTCAGTTCTGATCTTGTTCCCGTCTGCATCCGTAAAATGCAAATCTGCATAAGTCCAGTTAATTCCTGTTTTCTGTGAAGATCCAGTTCGTTTTTCAGTACTAAAGTACTCTCTTTTGACTGCATCTATAAACTCCTCAATTGGCATCTGGCTACGACGCTCAGTCATTTTGAGCTCAAGGGTCGTGCCATTGGGCAAAAGAACGTGAAACCAGAAATTCTTGCTAGCAAGAGGCGCATCACTTTCGACCTTTACATCTCCAAAGGGACTCTTTTTAGGCCTTTCTATGCTAGACTCTTCGTTAGGCCTCTTGCCCAGAATGCTCGGAGGTGCTTTTGAGAACATCTGCGTCAAGAAAAATCTCTTAAAATTAATACTTCATTAACTAGACTTGATCTTTCATTTTACTTCTTGGGCTACTCACAAAAGGGGAAGTCTTACATACTTGTAATCTACGTTCAAATAATCAAAATCAAAACAAGAATAGATGGACAAAAAAACTTCAAAAACAACTAAAACTTTCGTATGGTCATACCTCCATAAAAGTACATAACTACACAGCATCATTGTGATCGTAAAGCACATAACAACACATTATCGTCGTGATCAACGAAAAAGTTAAAAACACCAACAAAGCTCCGATTTTTACACAAAAAAACAAACAAAAGAACACATGAAGCTAAACCCATTTCCAAAAAAAAAAACACTACAAAGAAAATACACTCCCACACTACACGTTCCCTTAGAAATGGCTTCCTACAAAAACTTTTGAGCTTACCTTTTTCGTTGATCAACAACAAAGTTAGATTATTCCTTTCAACAGAAAAAGCAATGTGTTCAACAGAGAAAGACCGAGAAATTTGTGCTTCACACGGCAGGTAGCGCAAAAGACAGCCAGTGGAAACAGTGCATGAAGTTAAGTTCAGGGAACAAAAACAGAAAAAAATAAAAGGCGTGAACAGAGGTGGCTCTTCTTCGCTAACTTGCGCTGAGTGTGAAATGCGCCCCCTTTTTTCTGTTGCGGGAGAAATGATTGCGAAGATGCTTTACTTCATAGACCCTTGGCCTTCTTCTTCTGGAAATATTTATAGAGATGGATTTATTTAATTAATAAATCCATTATATGTTTAACAACAATAATAAATATTATATTTGTGTTAAGCAAACAAAAAATTAATTTAATTTCATTTTTTATTTAATATATTTATATTAACTATAATATAATATAAGGGTTTTTTGCAATAACATCCTCTACCCTTTCCGTACTTGACATTCATTTCAGTTATCGAGTGTAAAATTTATAACATGTAAGGAAGGTGAATGTCAAAAACAAAAAGTGTGTAAGATATGAATACAAAATACTCTATAATATACTATTATATAATATTGCATATCTCATAAAAATTGTTTTGATGAATCAATTCATACCAAAATTTCTTTTAATTTTATCCCAAAATTTAACAAATATTTTTTAAAGTTATATCTCAATCGACTAAATTTATCCCTATTTTTTCTCTAAACTCCGTACGCATTTTTCCGTCTAACTTTTTTCTCAAGTTTCATCGGTTTTTAATTCTTTTTAAGCATCGTATAATTTTTTAGTCATGATCTCATATTGCATTTATAATAATAATAATAATAATAATACTAATAATAATAATAATTAAATAAAAGCACATAAAAATAAGTTTTTAATGAAATAAGAAAAATAATATGTTAATTTCATTTATATAAATTATAGTTATTATTTTATACATGTAATATATATGCTTAGTCCACTAGTCTATATCTATACATCTTCTCATGTATATAAAGAATGTCTTTCAGACACTTTTTTTTTTAATCAAAATTGCTCATATATATATATATATATATATATATATATATATATATATATTACACTTTTGTTTTGTTTTATTTTTTTATATTTCGATATTTTAAATTACAGTTTAGTATCTCAATAATTTTTACAACTATGATGTTACTCTTATTTAAATATAAATCAAATTAATTACAAAAATATTATATAAGCACATAACCTGTATATCAATACACTTGTATTTATTGAACAAGAGTATCTTAGAGAAATTGTATGGTCTCTTGGTATGATACCACAAAATTAATCATAATTTCTATTTATTTATTAATTTTCAAATTTCAAATTATTTGAATAAAAGAATGAGTGGGTTAATAAGCCATGATATTTTAACTTATTTTTACTATTACTATTCTTAACCTAGAAAAAATTTATTTTTTATATCATAAATTGATTAGATTTTTTTATTGAAATTACGTTTGATAAAAAAAAATCAATTTTTCGTCACACAAAAATGTATGTGCGAATACACGAAAGTCACAATTCATTATTGGTATGGTCGGGTTTCACAAAAATAAAATTACTACTATATCCCTCACCAAAATAAAAATTCACAAATAATACCTCATTTTTTATGATATATAAATCAAAATAATCGCAAAAAATTATTAATATCCAAAGACAATTTTTAAACAAAAATAAAAAAAATTCTAATATGCAATACATGCAACAAGTTATCTAGTGTTCATAATATTTTTAGCTCGCATTCGAAAAAAATTACGCATAAAATCAATTGGTCTTGGTAGATTTGAAATGATATATGATGGTAATCATTTTAATTGCTTCAAAATGTATATATAATAAAATAAAATAAAAGTCCGTCAAAAAAATTGTATATATATAATAAAATACTGAAAGCATAAAACTAATAAAGGAAAAAGTGATATTTAAACCATCTGACTAAAATATATTCCAAAACATTCATTGCAAATTTAAATTACGAATCGAAAATCAAATTTATTTCAAACAAGTGTATCCAAATGCAGCCTATTTAGTTACTTACCTATTAAGAATTGGCCGTACATGTCAGTATAGTGCATAGTTTTTAGCTTTTTATCAAATTAAAAATAAATAAATATATATTATAAAAGTACTTTTGGATTTTTTTTTTAAAAAAAAAAATTGTAATTATTATTGTTGTTGTTATTATTAATTAAATTTGAACACTTATTTAGTATGAAGATGAATTTTTAGGCTGTGGACGTCGGCCCACAAACAGTCCCAACCCACCACTAGGCGGAGCGGGACAGGATGGGCCCAAAATTAAGACGGTTGGAAAAAAACCAACTCATACCACCTATTTTAAGTGGCAGGATGAGCCAACACGGTTGGCTTACGTGTAATTTAACTGGTTTAGGCGGGCCAACCCGTAACCTACCACAACCCACTATTAGGCGGGGCAGGACGACCCACCTTTTAGGTGTGTTGGGAAATTGTCACCCCAACCCACCTATTTTATATGGCGGGGTGAGCCTAGCCCGTTTTAAAATATCTGTTAATAGATAAATAATACTGAAATTACTAAACTAATTTTATAACAAGTGGAATAATTATGGATAAACAATAACATATTTACTTTGATTGATCAATTTTGTTATTGAATTATGGTTAAGTGACGAGTTACAAATTTATCCTTTGCTCATTATATATAATCTTATTTTTAGTTTGTATTGTAAAATTGAGATTGTATTTTTATTGAAAAATGTACATTATTATTAATCAACATGTCATAAAGACTAACTAGAAACCTCTTGTAATAACTCAGTTTCATTTTACAAGATTAATTGGTTAAACATTATTAAAGATTGATTAAAGACTTAATCAATATTAAGATATGAATTTTTGGATATTTTGTCTCGGGCAAGTTCGGAAGGTCCGAACGAGATCAGAAGATCCGAAGTGATCGGATCAAGCGAATGTGTTCGGAAGCCAAGGGTGCGATCGGAACATCCGAACGTGAGATCGGAATGTCCGATCGAGTTAGGCCACGCGCACTTGTGACATGTCGTTGATGTTTGAACACGTAGCTGCATGCATGGGATCGGAACTTCTAAAGTAGTGATCGGAGCTTCCGATCATGGCAGTTCGGAAAGTGGCATGCATGTGGAGATCGGAACGTCGGATCGGGAGTTCAGAACGTCCGTTCTCCGTCTATAATAAGGGGTCCAAAATTCAAAATCTTGCACCAATTTGGTATTTTTTTCCCTCTCTTCTAGTAGTGTTAGGGGCGGTTCTAGCCATCTAGTTGGTATCCGAAAGGTGGCGAGGCGTCCCCGGAGTCGTATCAAAGTTATGCTCAAGTTCTGGGACTATCGACATCAGCAAGCTGACGACAGACGCAGGTATAATATGAGATCCCTATTAGAATTAGAGAACATCTATTAGCTTGGTTAAGACTTTTAGATAAGTAATAGTGATACTTGGTAATCTTGACTTGTAGTGTTGGACTATAGAAGCTGGGATGTCTATGATTATTATTAAGGTACGTAAGTACTGACTGAGATTATCAGCGGGTATGCATGCTTATGTGTTGCATTTATGTGGCATGATTACATGTTATTTCTTTGATATTATTATGATGCACGTGCATAGACGATATTGAGCTTGTGTCTCTTTCGAGATGAACCTGTAGTAGGGTTACTCAGCCCTTGTTTGGATGGATAGACGCTGAGAGTCACAGTGACCGACCGGTCGAGCAGACTCTAGTGTTCTTGGACATTGTATATCCACGTCCGGGTAGGACTGAGTGGATGTACCCAGTGGTTTGATTCTCCGATGGTACTGCTCATATTCTAGGCGTCAGTCTAAGTAAGATAGATCAATATTCCCAGATATGGATAACCAATCATTCATTATGCATGCATCATATTAGTATGTTTACCCAGGCTTACGTTCTGAGCGTAGTTCGCTCTCGTCCAATATTTTATGTTTCTTGAACATCTCATTCGACGGGGCAGTTGCAGGTAGTTCATCCAGATATTTGGTGTTAGGCGGTGTCAAGGCAGGATTCCAGGGTTAGCCGCTAGGTTATTTTTTATTGTATTAAGTTAATTCGTTTGGGTTGTATTATTTAGATTTATTTACCGGTTGTATTATGTCGGTTCAATATTTTGACTTAATTCCGCAGTTACTCTGATTATGCTTATTTAATGTTTAATTGTATGCTTAAGTTTCTGATTAGTTGGTGATCACGGTATGGGTCACTACACCTCTAGTGACCCCTGCTACCAACTTTGGTCATTGATCGATCAACCACGGATTCACTCCTGATCCACCTGCAAATCTGTCCCATCAAATGAGATGTCCGAGATTAAAAAAAAAACAACAACAAATTAAGGACGTGTGCACTAATGCTCAGAACAAAAAGTATGAGTACACAAGTCTATATAATGAATGCAATATGAAATAATGAATGCTCTCGTACAATGAAATCAAGATCTGGAACATCATGCTCAGAATACAGGAGTCAACAGTATGCACACGCTACTCCAAAGATACAGTGGGTGCCACAGATACTAAACTCCGATCTTGGACTATCACATGTCCTGGGTAAACCGCACACACTGCTCCGTCGATACAGTGGGTTTCACGCGATACCCGATCGTACAAAGAAACCCTAGGACTGAGCTAACCTAGAAAAAACAGGCTATCTTGAAAGAATACATAGGCTCAACATGATATGCCAATGCCGCTTATAAATCATAAACACTAATATCAAGCATCTCATACCAGATAGTAATGCAACACATAATAATGCAAGACATAAACATGCATACTCGCTGGTTATCTCAGTCAGTACTTACGTACCTCAACTAATGGTCTAGCAGAACAACTGTCTATAATCCAAGCCTACAAGTCAAGATAATTCCATATATCAATGCTTATCTAAAAGATTTAACTAGACTAATAGCTACTCTCAATAACTACTAAGAACGCAAACTTATACCTCTGTCCATCGTCAGCACACGGATGTCGAAGTCTCTGACCCAAGCACAACTCTGCTACAAGAGCCGTAGCACCTAGCTAATGCCCGACCCTCGAGATGACAACTAAAATAATAATAATTAGACATTGTCTCAAAACTCACACCTAAAACATGCACTAACCATGAGAAATTCGGCCCTTATTTATAGACGAATATCGGACCTTCCGATTTCCAGTTCGGACGTTCCGAACGCTCTTTGGAGCTTCTGATCATCCTTCCAATCTCTCACAACCAAACACGTGTCCCTGATTGTATAACACATTGCTATCGACACAGTTTGGACTTACAGAACTCTAGTTCGGAGCTTCCAAACTCTCTCGAGTCAAATCACCCATCAAAACCCATACCCTATTCTTATTAATGGACTTCAAAACTTTTGATTTTGAGTTCGGAGATTTTGAACTCACCCTCCGCTTCCGAACTGCAACACTTCTTCCAAACATTTCGGAACCACCGATCTTCCTAGCTCATAAGTTCGGACCTTCCGAACCACTCGAGCTCGTGGAACCCTCCAGACCTTTTTCAGATGTCCTGAATCCGATTTTCTACTTAATAAACCCAAATTAAGATTTCTCTATCATGTTTTAACCATTCTAACATGCTTAGATACTTAATTGCTTAAAACTGAAATCGGGCTACTACATTATTCCCACATTAAGAGATTTCATCTTTGAAATCAGGTCTTGGTCAATCCTGAGAAGGTAACCACAAAATGTTCTCCAAAATTATCTGATCCATCACGGATCTAAACGCAAGAGAACTAATTCTTCTGGATTCAAATAATAAAACACCAGATCCTCTAGGCACAAAACTGAGCAATCAATCGAAAACTAAATCAACTAGAACCAATACTGGAATTAAACAACGAAAATCCAAATACAATACGATTATTATTTCAGTCCCAAAACAAGCAAACAAAATCAAACCGATTACAAGGATACCCAAACAACTAAATAGTAAAAATTCCTCTGGCATATCATCATCCATCTTAGTTTGAAACTCATCTCTCCGAAGCGCATATACCTGCCCCAAAAATCGATACTGCTGGCTGCCTACACCATGCCTACTCTCGGCTCTCTGCTGCACTGAAACCTCTGATGGTCTACTAGCCTGAGATGGTATCATCGATCCCTGTCCACTATGTTCCATGCTTAGGACAATCTCTCTTGAAGTGTTCCACACTTCCACAAATAAATCAAGCTCCTGCGGCTGCCCGGTACTTCTCAGTGGGGTGCTCTCTCAGAAAATGGTCGCACTGAAACTTCATCTTACCAAAATTATGAATCTCACCAGATCTTGCAGATGAAGAAGATCCGGGTTTCTTTAACGACTGTCCTTTTGGTGTCAACACACTCGGGGTCCTACTTGCCTGTAGAGACTTCCGCCTCAATGAACTATTCTCAGCCTACCTACACCGATTCACCAAGCTCCCATAAGTAGTGGGATTGTCAAAAACAGTCACACTCTCATAGATATCCGGATTCAACCCTAGCATGAATTGATCATGCTTCGCAGATGAACTTTCACTGAAATGAGAAAAAAAACAACAAGAAGTCGATGAACTTCTGCCGATTCTCATCGATTGTCATCTCCCCTTGCTTTAGGCTCAAAAATTCCATCACCCTTGTCTGACGGAGTGCTTGAGGAAATTGAAAGTCTGAAAACACATCAAAAATCTGCCCAAGTGACATGCCCTTGCTCAGCCATCACAGATGCCGACGCAGACCTCCACCATTTGCGAGCCCTGCTATTTGAAAAACTCGGTGGCCTCAATCTTATGCTCTTTCGAGCAATAAAAAGACCTGAAATAATACTCAATGCGTTCTAACCAATCTTCTGCAGCCTCTGGGTTCTCACTTCCTACCAAAAGCTTAAGCCCCTACTGAATAAACTTATGCAAGTCAAACAAACGAGGATCATCCTCTTGTCGACGATGACGATCTCGAGGATACCTCTGTTCCTCCTCATTCCCCCAACTACTGTGTAGTAACCCAGATTCCATTTTAAGATAATGATATGTTAAACATGATTAAAGGTCAGTAATTAACCAATTCCAGGGCATAATTGGACTTCAGAATTACCAGAGGGATCGTTGCATATAAGGGTGATAGCCAAGTTCCACTTTTCATGCTATGATATGGCATATAATTTTAAATATGGCAAAACATGATTAAGGAGTCCTTATTTGGTAAAAATAAGTAGAAAATCAGCTCCGGAACGTCCGAAAATGGTAGGAAGGGACCTGGGGGTCTCGGACAGTTCGGAGGCACCAAAATGAGTTCGGACGAACTCAAATACAAAGTTCGGACCATCCGAACCTGGGTTCGGAGGCTCCGAACTCCCCCAGACAGCAATGCTAGATGACTAATCCGCAATTTTTGACAAGTGTTGTACATGCAGGTTCGGAGGGTCCGAACCCAGTTCGAAGGCTCCAAACTCCGACGGATTTTTGGCTATAAATAGGGCTCTTCGGAGTCATAATTTGAATACGAATTCCCGAGTTTTTTTCTTCAGTTATATAGTGTGAGTTATACCCTTGAGGGCCCTATCGGTTATAATAGAGGTTCTAGAATAACCAAGGAGTGGTTATAATCATCCGGGACTAGCAACTTCAAAGGGCTATCGACGGACGAAGGTATGGTCCGGGAATCTATTTAAGTTTTGGGAGTACTTATTAGCTTAGTTAAGGCTTATAGAACTTTTGTAGTGATACGATGAACTTCTGAATATAAGCTTGGAACCTAGGATCCTACTATACTTGAACTAGCTTAGAGGTACGTTCACATTGACTGAGATTGCCAGCGAGTATACATGTTTATATTTTGCATTTATTTGGAATTATTATATGGCATGATATATGATTTACCGCTTTCTATATTCATATGTCATGTGCATATACACATTGAGCCTATACCTTGATATACCTGATTATAGAGCCGCTCAGCTCTATACTCGATAGTCTGTCACTGAGAGTACCGCGACGGCGGGGACATTTATGTCTGACTACTCTGGTGTACTTGACGAGTGTGGTTGCACCCAGAGGTTGATCCGTGCGGTGGCAGCACTCATGTGGCGCCGGTACTGAGCATGACTTTTCAGATGACCCTTTACCAGTCATCATGTTGCATGCACTATATACATATGTTTACTCATGTTTATGTACTGGGCGTTAGTGCTCACGTCCTAGTTATTATCTTGGACACCATATTCCATGGGGCAGGTCACAGGATGGACGGAGCTGGTAGTTCAAGGCAGGACTAGGGAGCAGGAGACTTGAGGAGTTTATTATACAGCAGGATTTAATATAGCTGTATAATGTTTACTTTTAAGTTTTTCGATATGGTTGTATCACTACAGTATTAAGCCTGGATATATTTTACTAAGTTGGTATGTAATTTATGGATTATGTTTCCGCACGTTTTACTCTGTTAAGTATTTTGCTGTATTAAGTTTAATGCATGCTATTAGTTGACAGTTAGTAGGTGATTCCATGCATGGTCACTACATACTGACACTGCCCAGACTACTCTCCTCATCATGTCTAGTCATCTCTACAAAGACACAACATAAATCAATCCCAACAAAATGCTCAATATCCCAAAATCTAATACATGCTCCGATTCCAATAAATTTAGTGAAACCACTCCGGAATCGCCTACTAATCACACTTGCACATGCAGTTAAAACTTAAACAATGATAATCAAAGAAATTACGAAAACTTAAACCAAATACTATCAACCAAAAAGAATACAACCGGTGAACCACTGGAAACCCAACAGTAAGATTAATACAACCCAGTCAAAGAATAAATACCGAAATAAAGTTTTAAACTAGAAACCTCTGGTGACCCCTGCTACCTAAGCCCTGGTCACCGATCAACCATGGATCTCGTTCATGATCCACCTGCAAACCTGTCTCATCGAATGAGATGTCCGAGATAAAAACAAAAACGTGAGTGCTAACGCCCAAAACGAAAAATACAAGCACACAAGTCTATATAATGCATGCAATATGAAATAATGATTGCTCTGGTACACTGGGATCAAGATCTGGAACATCATGCTCAAAACACAGGTGCCACCAGTATGCGCATGCTGCTACAAAGATACAGTGGGTGCCACACATATTGAAATTTGATCTTGGACCATCACTTGTCCTAGGTAAACCGCACACGCTTCTCTGTCGATACAGTGGGTGTCGCACGGTACTTGATCGTACAAAGAAATCCTAGGACTGGGCGACCCTAGAAACAACAGGCTATCTCAAAAGAATACACATGCTCAACGTGATATGTCATTGCCGCATATAAATCATGAACATTAATGCCATGCATCTCATTCCAGATAATAATGCATCACATAATAATGCAACACATAAACATGCATACTCACTGGCTATCTTAGTCAGTACTTACGTACCTCAACTATTGGTCTAGTAGAACAACTGTCTACAATCCAAGCCTGCAATCACCAATACTTATCTAAAAGTGTTAACTAAACTAATAGCTACTCCTAATAGCTAATAAGAGCCCAGAATTATACATACATCCATTGTCCGCCTACTGATATCGAAGGCCCTGATCCAAGCACAACTCCGCTACAAGTCTCGTAGCACCTCGCTAATGTCCGACCCTCGAGAGGAAGACTAAAACACTAAGATTTAGACACTGGCTCAAAACTCACACCTAAAACATGCACTAACTATGAGAAATTTGGCCCCTATTTATAGACAAAGATCAGAGCTTCCGATCGACAGTTTGGACTTTTCGAACGCTCTTTAGAGCTTCTGATCATCCTTCTGATCTTTCACTACCAAACGTGTGTCCCTGATTGGACAATACACTGATGCCGACACATTTCGGACCTTCCGAAATCTCTCGAGTCAAATCACCAATCAAAACTCATACCCTGTTCTGACTAATGGACTTCGAAACTTCTGATCGTGGGTTTGGATCTTTCGAACTCACCCTCCTTCCGAACTGCAACGCCTCTTCCAAACACTTCAGAACCACTGATCCTCCTTGCTCACAAGTTTGGACTTTTCGAACCACTCGAGTCCTTGGAACCCTTTGGATCATTTTCGGACGTCTTGAATCTGATTTTATACTTAATAAACCCAAATTAAGATTCATCGGTCATGTTTTAACCATTATAACATGCTTAAACACTCAATTGCTTAAAACGGAAACCGGGTTACTACATTTTGTGTCATTACCTATTTGGAATAGTCGTCTAGGTCACCCGTATGATCGAGTCTTATGTCATTTAGTTGTGTCTAAGTCCCTATCGTCTTTTTAATTCTCCGTTGCGTCAATTTAATTGTAATTCTTGCCAATGCAATAAAAGTCATAAATTACTCTTTCATGCCTCCTCTCTTTCTTCGCAATTTGCCCTTGATTTAGTTTTCTATGATGTTTGGACTTCCCCAGTTCTCTCATGTGATGGTTATAAATACTATGTTATATTTGTTGATCATTAAAGTAAATATATATGGCTTTATCCCTTAAAACAAAAATACGTTCTTCTTGTCTTTCGATGGTGTAAATCTCTCGTCGAAAAATGGTTTAATCATTCTATTCTCACTATTTACACTGATAATAGTGGTGAATTACTGGCACTCAAAGAAGATCTTGGTTTGCAAGATATTTCTCACATGAACACCCCCCTCACACTCCTGAGCATAATGGCTACTCTGAAAGTCGTCACCGTCATGTTGTCGAAACAGGCATTGCCTTCCTTCACCATGCATCGGTTCCTACTCATTTTCTAGTCATATGCCTTTGACACTATAGTATATCTCATTAATCAGTTACCTAAACGCAACCTTTCATACAAGTCCTCCTTTGAATGTCTTTTTTCTACTCCTCCTAATCTCTCCAAGCTCTATATCTTTGGATGTTTGTGCTATCTGTGGCTTTTCCCCTATGCTCCACATAAGCTCTCCCATCGCTCTTCTCCCTGGTCCCTTACCCAGATTTCCTATCTTTGTCTTGAGCCTTTCTCTGGCAGAATCTTTGTCTCGCGCCATGTTGTTTTTGCTGAGTCTGTGTTTTCCTTTACTAGTGGTGGCGCTGGTGCTGGTTCCCCTCCTGGAGTTCTGCCTGGTGGTGTCCCTGTGGAGGATTCCCCGTCTGGTGATTCTTCACCTCCTTGTCCTCCTCTGTCATACACTATTCTGCCCACATGATCTCTCTAGCTTGCGCTCGTCTCCAAGCCCAAACCCACGATACCTCGGCCTTTTAAACCCTTTCCCAGATAGGCCGCAACCACCCCACGCATTCCCTAGACTTCTCATCCTTCTCCTCATCCTATGGTTACCCGCTCCAGAAATAATATCTTCAGCCCAACCCTCACTTTGTCCTCACTGCTATCACTAACAACTATTCGTCTGAGTCATCCACGCATACTACAACTCTCAAGGATCCCCGTTGGTATGATACCATGTCTAAGGAATTTGATGCACTTCTTCGCAATGGCACCTGGAATCTTGTCCCCTCTATCCCATATCAATATGTGATCGACTGCAAATGGGTGTTTTGGATTAAGCAGAAACATGATGGTTCTGTTGACCGCTACAAAGCTTGCCTTGTTGCGAAGGGATTTCATCAGCGCCCTGGAATTGACTACACTAATACTTTCAGTCATATGGTGAAACCCACTACAGTTTGCATTCTCTTAACCCTTGTCATTTCCCATGGGTGGCCTCTCCGTCAGATGGATGTAAATCACGCTTTTCTGTAGGGCCAGTTAGATGATTGTGTGTATATGGCGCAACCTCCTGGGTTTGTTGATCTTAATGTTCCATCTTACTTATGCAAGTTGAACAAAAAAAATATATGGTCTTAAGCGGGCGCCCCGTGCTTGGTACACGGTCCTTCGGCAAATTTTAGTCAGTCTTGGCTTCACTATCTCCCGTGTTGACGCATCTCTCTTTATTTTATGTTCTCAAAGTGTTACTATGTATCTTCTTTTCCATGTTGATGATTTGATTCTCACATAAATAATTATGGCGCCATCTAGGACTTCATTGATCAGTTAAGCTGTCGGTTCTCTGTCAAGGATTTGGGCTCCTTGTTTTACTTTCTAGGTGTTGAAGTGGATTCCTATGTAGGGGCCTCCGTCTCTATCAGAAAAAGTATCTGCTTGAAATCCTTACCAGAGTTAACATGGCTGACTTGAAGCCGACTCAATCGCCTATGGACACGTCCCCTGCACTACACCTGTCTGATGACTCGTCCCCTTCCAATGCCACCTTGTATCGTAAAACGATTGGTAGTCTACAGTATCTTTCGTTTGCTCACCCAGATATTGAATTTGCTGTGAACAAGCTATCTCAGTTTATACACTTTCCATCGTTTGTGCATTGGATGGATGTCTAGTGGCTTCTGCGTTACCTTAATGGTACGTGCTCCTATGGTCTTCTTCTCCAGCGTCAAAAGTCTCTATCTCTACATGCTTACTGTAATGCGGAGTGGGCTGGTGATGTGGATGATCGCACGTCCACTGGTGCTTATATTGTGTTTCTAGGTCCCAATCCAGTTTCCTAGAGCTCTAAAAAGCAGGGCTTTGTTGCTCTCTATTCTACGAAAGCTGAGTATCGTGCCTTCGCCTCTGCCGCTGCGGAGGTACAATGGGTTGGCTCTCTTCTTGCTGAACTTGGTGTTGTTCGTGCGTCTTCTCCGGTTCCTCTCTATTGTGACATCGGTGCTACCTATTTATGTGTGAATCATGTATTTCATTCTCGCATGAAGCACATTGCTTTGGATTATTATTTTGTACGTGAGCTGGTTCAGAGCTACAAAGTTTGTGATTCTCATGTCTCGTCCTCTTACCAGCTGGATGATACCTTAACAAGGCCGCTCTCTGGTTCTCGCCTTCATCTTCTATGTTCCAAGATTGGTGTCTCTATGAGCTCACCATCTTGAGAGAGCCTATTGAAATATATTGTATATTTATCGTGAGCTTTACGAGCCCGCTCGATAAATATTTGATTCATATTCGAGCTTATCGAACTCGAGCCGAATTCAAACATGTTCGAACTTTTTTCCGAGCCGAACTCGAGCCAAACTTATTCTGTTCAATAGTTTGCGAACCTTAATATTTAATTAATATAATATAATCACATAATAAATATATACATTCACTACAAGAAAAAAGGTGAAAGACAACGCTTTTTTCGCGTTGTCAATGTCACCGGAAAAGCGTTGTCAAAGCTAGTATTGTAAAAGATCTCGGTCAACGACAACGTTTTTTTCGCGTTTTTTTTTTCTCAAAAAGACAATGCATAAAAAGCGTTGTCGTTGAGCGGATTTTTTTACAACACTGGCTTTAACAATGCTTTAAATCTCATACGACAACATTTAAAAAGCATTGTCTTTTTTTCAAATAAAAAACAAAAATAAATAAATTTTAATTCACAAAATTTCAATATTATACTCAAAATTCAAAAATTTGTAAAATAAAATTTAATATCCAATCTTCCAATATTATAAATCATTCAAATATAAAAAATAATAGAACTCTAAATGAATGAACACTAGAAAAAAAAACTATGTATTAATCTCGAAAAACTTTGATTCTTCCGTTCAACACATGTAATTGACATCCCAAGCTTTCATAAAAGCCGCAACAATCTCTTTTCTTTTAATTCGTAACTTCATACTGTAAATTATTAAAACTAAAAACAAACATAAAACAAATATGAATAGATCAAAATGAAAATTAAACTTAATCACATTTGGCAGTAGAGAAATATAGTAACTACGAATTACGAAACTCAAAATTCAAAATTTTAGAGCACTGTGACAAATAGAAGGTGTTGTAGCACTATAAAGCATGAAAAATGTCGACACAAAATCTTTGAGATTAAAATCATTTCAAACCAACTCTATTTGAAATATGGAAACTTTAAAAAAAAATTACACTAAACACATGCCTCATTTTTCAATTAAAAAATAGCCAAAAACTAAATCTACAAACCAATCTCAAATAGTCCAAAAATTGTTTTATCATTCTTGGCTATTAAGCTATATTAAAGAATAGATCGATAAAAAATTAATTAGTTCTAATCATCCCCTCACTCTGCCATTCTCTGTGTCGAACTCCAATTTTTCAGACAAGATAGGTACCAACATTTCATTGTCTCTTTCTCACACAATATCTTTAACCAAAATCCAATAGAAGATGTAAATGTCATATGCTAGTTTCATGAATCATAATTCACATGAAAATGCCCATGTTCAAAATTAGAGGCGTAAAAGGTCCCCAGTCTATCGACACGGCCAGGTCCTCCCAAAATAAATGAAATGTACTCATACATTACTTGCATATGTCCGTTTTCATCATAGAACTAAACTTACTAGCAGGAAAATGTCAGAATGAATGGGAAAAAAATGATTACCGATAATAATCAAAATTCCTAATATGGGGTAAAATACAATTAATCTGCAGAAGATTAAATCGAACGAAAATTAGAAACTTACGGTGTTGTACTCTTGAGGTAAACTCGGCGATGTTGTAACTATTACTTCCCAACTAAAAATCTATATATGTAGTAAAATCTAGAAGCACATTTCTTAACAAATAAGATTAATGTTGGGATAACAAGAATCTTACAAAGTGAACAGAAGCTAGCAGAGAACCAATTCCTATAGAATAAAAACAGAGGAACCGTAGTCAAGGCCTGAAACTCCTGCTATAGTTCCAATTCAAAGCAAAAACCAAGAAATCAAAGTCAAAAAAAAAAATCATTGACATTTTATTTATGACACGTGAGCCAGGAATCAACTGGATTGTGTGCATAAAGAGGGGAAAGAATATATCAATAATAAGAAAATAATGCAACTCAAGAAATATAGAGAAACAAACAAGAAACTAAAATTTACCTTCTACTGTATACATGCAACATCTGTCGTTTCTAAAATGGCTCAGTGTCTGTGTTTGCTATCCTTAAATTCCATATCAGCCAGTAGTTTCTCGGCAACGTTATCATGTTCAATCTGGAAATCTTGCCTCTTGGAATTATATCCAAACAATTCTTTCATAGAAACATCCCCGCGATGTGTTGTTTTTGCTCTCCACTGAATACGTCTTGAAAATTTGGAGATATAAAATATAAGTTGTTTAAGCATAATAAATGGACTCGTTGAGAAATCTTTATTCATATCATGAATCATCAAAAGATAAGCCGCTAGGAAGTAAATTTAAACAGTTTCCTATGAGTTATACAAAATGGAAATTAAATTATTTCACCTCATGTAGAGCATGTACTCCAATGAACTCACAACCTAGTCACTAAAGGATCTCCACTACGTCAGGACATCAACAGACCTATAGAAAACATTCTCACAATATGGCTGGCCCAGCTTACCAAATTTGGAACCATTCGTTAAACATGCCAAAGTTTGTAAGTTTTGTAAAAACATAAAATTAAGAAAATAACCTGAAGGAAAGAGTCACGTCTGTTCACTGTGAGAAGGAATAAATAAGCCATGTTTCTCTTGAACAGATTACCATGTTAACAAATGAACACATAGGCAGGATATTTTATGACTTTGTAGTTCTCCTCTAGCAAGTTTATCTAGTTCCAGTTAGCAAAATATTTAACAGAATTGGCTGACCTTTATTGATTTCACTGAGTTCTCGGGCCATAGCTTGGAGCTCCTCTTTTTTCTTTTCCATGACATAAGACATGTCCAAGGGAATTCTGCATTAAACAGTTCTTAAGGTTATATTGTTGAACTGACCTTTTTAAAGTACAAATGTGGGAAAATATATCATACCGGAAGAGGGAAGCATGGGGAGTTCATATACATCATGTTATAATGATCAATACATTGTGATTTACTTTTTGTTCCTACATGTTTTGCGACTTTACTCCAATCACTTAGTCCATAAATGTCATGACCCTGCGAGATAAGCACATCCTTACTAATACATGGAAACAAACATGTCCTCCTCAATAGCATAATGATCCATAAGAATTGTTCAAGGAAGCGTAAACTTAGTGATGTTAACAAAATAATTTTTTAAGTGTATACTGAGATGTACAACACCATACTATGACATAATCACTAAAAACATTATTTCTATTTGATAAAAAATGATGAGTTGGCAAACACTTTGATCTGATTAATCTGAAAGCAATTATTATTGTTTTATTGTGATTTAGTTGGAGTGATTTCCTCTGCCTATTTATCCCCATAATATTCTCTCAGTTATACAAAGGAAAGATGACCGCACTCAAAGTAAATGGAAAATACATGAAGAGGAAAACAAGGCGCACAATCACTCGTTGCATAGCACCATTCAGTAAATTCAAGTGCATGGCTTTGGAGCATTCCATTCCTAAAAAAGAAAAAAAAAGAATGAAAAATTCAGAGTTAAAAAAGAATGCAAATGAAACTAAAAGTGAGAAATTGAAGAATTGCATACAGAGAGGAGTGAAGGAAACGAACGGGACAAGGGAGAGAATAGGGAAGGGAAAAAGTTCGGAAGGAGAAGGAAAAAGAGGGGGCAAAGTGCAAATAACATGTTCTTCATCTTATGTCATATACATATTTAAATTCCTTTGAAAATGAGGGAACCTGAATGCATTGGTGTGTGGCAAAACTTTTGATTGATTCGATGCTTCCCTGTCGTTATTGATCTCATACAAGTCATTAAATTTATCAGGAAGTTTAAGCTTTCTGTTCCGGATGGCTGCGACATACACCTTTTTCGGACAAACAAAAAATAAATCAACTTTAGTCCATGCAAGAATATAAAACAAAGATTAATTTTTTCTTTTACTATGTTCACCTATACTATTTCAGAGAGGGCAATACTCCCATTTGTTACATGGATACGATACTGTGGAATCCTAGAAGCGAATATCAGTAAGCCACAGAACATAGCCATCGTGCTCGCGAAGAAACCCCAATCCCACCCTTTATTATCTTGGATCCAAACAAAAACAGTGAGACTAATAGCACCTCCTAAGCATCTTGCCAATATCAACCAGTTAAAGAAACTCGACCTCTGTCCCTCCTCCTTCGGATCTTTATCTTCGAACTGGTCAGCACCATGTGATGGCAATGCAGCTTTTATTTCTCCAAATCCAATGGCTGCGGAGTAAAGGCCAACAAATAGGAGCACAAATTTGGTTCCACTGACTTGAACACAATGAGAGTTTTTATCATATATATTGTAGAGAGGTGGCTTCAGTTTTGGATAATGAGCTTGCATAGCTAGCAGCCCAAGTCCCTAAATGAAGGAAAAGTTCAGCGACTATAATGATTTTGAGAAATGAAGCATCTGAATTCATGAAAAACTAACCAGAAACTCAACATAAGCTGCTAAAAGAACTGCTTTGTATCTGCCAACATATATGTGTGTCTGCTAGGAATGCTCGATTTGATCAGACATGAAAAATAACTAGACTCAGCTCCATATGAGGTCTACCCCAAATAATTTCCAAAGAGATTGTGCAATTTGATCTGACACACTTGAAAAAAAAAATAATGAGGTTCGGCAGAAACAAATCATCTCCTTCCTCCCAAAATAAAGAAAGAAAAGAAACATAATGGAGACACAGTAAAATCAACTAAAATATCAGTGTTCAGATCCATATAAATATAAAATATTCACCTTTTTCAGTTATAAACAGTAGTAGTTCTTCAAGTTTCAGAAATTTAATCCCGTGTTGAAAACAAAAAATTCTTATTTCCTCGTAACATTTTCGTGGCCAGTGGTCAGAACTCCCCAAAACTAATCTAGAAACCAAAATAGCCAAAATTGAAAGAAAAACTAGAAAGAACCACAACCATAAAACAGAGGAACTAAAAAACAGCTCATTCTTTCCTTAGTAAACTCACAAATCTACAATTTCCCAAACATAGATAACTAAGATACCAAACAGTGGGATCGACCTATGAAATCAACATATTTCATATCATATCCGCCACAAATGAATACAACTTCAAAAATCCAATGCGCGAGGAGAAACTCACCTCTCTGCTGATCGAATCCTCGAAGTTACTCCATAAAAACAACTGATGCAAAAGAACAATCTTACCCAACGTCGAACCAAATATGCAATTGGTAGTTTTTTGGTGGCTAATTTCAGACAGAGCAACGCGGAGTAGGGGAGACGATCGATTGAGCGAAGGGGAGAGACGATCGATTGAGTGAAGCTGGAAAACCAAGAGACGACCAAAAATAGCACAAAGTCGCAAAGAACAAGAACCTGCGCAGCTCCAATCACGAACGGGACGTGATGATTTGAGCATTGGCCCGAGATTCCTCAACATTTTGGTATTAAATTGAAGCCAAGTACGAGCTCTTACCTTTTCTAGCTTCAACCAATAGCTTTCCGGTGGCTATGGCGGCAAATCGACGGCATGGCGAGGCTGCTAGGGTTCGGAGAGAAAGGTGATCGCGAGAATGGCTTTGGGAAGGAGAGAGAGAAATAGACTAATTATATGTGTATGTATCTATGCAATGTATATATTTGTGTATCCATGTATATCCATATTTCTGAAAAACACGCTCATCCAAGAGGTTTATAATAAGCGTTGTCGTAGACATTTTAAACAACACAATTAACAACGTTTTTTATTAAAAGAGTTGTCGTTGAGACGAAAATAACGCTCATAGACAACGTTTTTAATTAAAAACATTGTTAAAGGTAAACAAACAACATTTAACAACACTTTCATGATCAAAGCATTGTTATATCTATGTTGTTGTTTCCATATTTTCTTGTAGTGATTTCGAACTTTTTCGAACATTTTGAGCTTTCGAACCATATTATCCGAGCAATAGTTCACGAATATGTTCGAATGTTTCGAGCCGAGCTCGAGCCAAAATATTTGAAATTATCGAGCTTCGAATCTAACTCGAACTCGAATATATATTCTCTTATCGAGCCAAATTCGAGCCTTAAAATTTTGCCATTATTCGGCTCGATTCAGTTCGTTTGCACCCCTATTTGTAATGTTTATCTTTCTTAGGATTTTATTGTTGTATATAAAAATCTCGTGTATTCATTCTTTGAGATATATGCAAATATTATTTTCTGATTAGCTTCTACAGTGTGCAGCCAGTGTGAATGATTTGAAGAGGCTGGCGGTGGAAACCATTGGCACTTTACAATTCAAGATTAGATGTTGATGTAGGATTTGATGTCAAAATTATCGATCTAGTGTGGGGTAGTGTTGCGCGATGCACAAGGCGTTATTAAGGGAGCAAAAGCTTGTTTATTCGTCAAACATGTTTGATCAGAGATACGAAATTAGTTACTATTCGATGAAAGAGTAGGTGCCCTGTTAGCCAACTTGTGGCTAAGGGCTTTTGTGACTCTATATGTAAACAATCTTTGTTTAATATAATTTACATTTTTATATTGGCATTTACTTTATCTTTTATCATATTATTATGTTGTGACGTACTATACGATGTTTAGATAAAGACCTTGAATATACTAGAGTGCATGTAAGATGTGATAATATACTTGGATGACTATCATGAAACACATATTATAAGCACTGTATATTCTAAACAGTTCCTAGTCAATTGTGTTGGAGAACACGGCGATCAGATCAATCAGGATTGATACCCGGTGCAGCGAAAGTTTAAAATTTTTATATGGAACGATTTCATATTGGGTATCAAAACCTTACGATTAAATTGTGTGTATAAAAATTAAATAAAAATTATAAATTTTTACCTCCAATCTCGAATCGAGATTATGGACACCAACAGATTGCTCTGCTCTTGTTGTATATCCCTTGAACTGATGGACGAACTGTTCTTCAATCAGGTCCATGAACGGATAATTAATCCCTCTGATAGATTGCACTAGAAAATCTATCAGAAGTTTCTACGAAGAGAATTAACGAATTTGATCCGTTAAACCAGACTGTAATTCAAAATTCACAGGCTGGATTTTCCCGAGTAGAGAGGGAAGGGGGGGCGGCCACTATTGAGAGAAAATAACTAGGTTTTCGAAAATTTGTGACATGTTGTGTCTAATTTCTGTACTGCAATAACTTATTTATAATGTAGGCCGCTAACAGCTTAGGGCCCATTAGTCATAAGTTCAAGCCCGACAAGCAAAGCCCGCATGTTCAGAAATTAATATAAAATTCATCATGACTCCGATTGATAAACCGATTTCACCAATGTGCACAGAAACCATTTCTGCACCTTTTAAAGTCAAAATAAATTTTTCTGAATCCGAATTCAGTAATTTCCAAAAATGCCCATCCCTATGTCATTTTAGGAAATCTTACTCCTCTACTCTTAAATAAGAAGTCCAACTTCTTTGTTCATTAAATTTAACTCTTTAAATTTAACTATCTCAACGAGGATTAAAAATCCATTACTCTGTGTGACCATCAATGGTTCAGGGATACAGCTAGCCGTGGGCTCACAACTCCTTGTGACTCGGAACAACAATTTCCGACTTGCCCATCGAATCATGGTAAGAGCGCCTAGCAACATCGCCCCATGATTCCCTAGGTATCACTGATAGTTCCTGCAAGAACCAATAGATTTTGGTTAGCGTACAGTACGGTCCCTTCATCCATATATCCCGATCGAATCAACAACCATTGGTATATCGAGAGTCGTTCGAGATTCGATAACTATGCAATACATCTTGAAGATCAAATAGTGACATCGCATGTGTTACTAAGAAACCATTTCTTAAAACACATCATGTACTCTGGCCAGAGATTCGTCACACTAATATCTCCTCAGATCGCATAGGATATCCACACTCGCAAGTATGTGGTGAATCCTTGACAACAAAGCATCGACTCCTATATGTGTTGTAACTGTACCCAATCCCGACACCTGATGACCCCAATAGAGTCGGTAAACGAGTCAAAGCACAGTACTAGCATATAGAGTCTCAATGATGTTTCAAATAGTAAGGACTAATGGTGTACAACCAAAACCGCGGACTTTATCCACTCGATAAGTGATAACCACTTGGAAAGTCCGGATAGGGTAGTTCGATCATTCATCGTATGAATATCCATTTGCATGCTTCGAACATCTCTATATTCCTTACCAATGAAACGTGGTACTCTGCATCGCAAATGCTAGTCTCAAACTCGAGCAATCCTTATCCTTATTATCGGAGGGCTCAATCGACTAGGAACAGTTTAGAATACACAGTGACTATAAGATGTGTTTCATGATAGACATCCCCATGTTCTACCATATCTTACATACACTATAGTATATTCAAGGTCTTTATCAAAACAACAATAGTATATCACAATATAACAATATGAAGAAAGATAAAGTCATTGCCATTAATAAAAGTGTAAATAATATTAAACAAAAGATTGTTTATACAAAGAGTCATCAAAGCCCTTAGCCATAAGTTGGCTCACCGGGCACCCACTCTTTCAATCTCCCACTTGCCCTATAGCCAACTAGTCATACTACGTAGACCCATTGCTTCGCGATGTTTGTCAAATAATGGTCCTGGCAAGGGCTTAGTAAGTGGATCAGCGATATTGTCTGCAGAGGCCACTCTTTCGACAGTGATGTCTCCTCTTTCCACAATCTCCCGGATGATGTGGTATTTCCTCAGTACGTGTTTGGATCTTTGATGAGACCTTGGTTCCTTTGCCTGAGCAACGGCACCCGTGTTGTCACAGTACACCGGGACTGGACCAACAACTTCAGGAATGACGCCCAACTCTTGGACGAAATTCCTCATCCAAACGGCCTCTTTAGCAGCAGTTGATGCTGCAATGTATTCTGCCTCAGTGGTGGAATCCGCTGTGGTGTCCTGCTTGGAACTCTTCCAAGAGACAGCACCGCCATTGAGCATGAACACAAATCCAGAGGTTGACTTCGAGTCATCCACGTCACTTTGGAAGCTAGAGTCAGTATCGCCTTCCAATTTTAGTTCTCTTCCTCCATATACCATGAACATATTCTTAGTCCTTCGTAAGTACTTAAGAATGTCCTTCACGGCTTTCCAATGCATTTGACCGGGATTAGCTTGATATCTGCTCGTGACACTCAGAGCAATGCTACATCCGGTCTGGTAGATATCATCCCATACATGATACTACCTATGGCTGACGCATATGGTACATGTGTCATTTTCTCTATCTCTTCATCCGTCTTGGGACACATAGACTTGGATAGAGAAACTCCATGACACATGGGTATATGTCCTCTCTTGGACCCATCCATTGAAAACCGTTTCAATATGGTGTCGATGTAGGTTGATTGAGTGAGTCCTATCATTCTCTTAGATCTATGTCTATAGATCTGTATCCCTAGAATATAGGATGCCTCACCCAAATCCTTCATCGAGAATCTACCTGATAACCATATCTTTGTTGACTGCAACATCCCTACGTCATTCCCAATGAGTAGGATGTCTTCAACATAAAGTACTAAGAATGTCACAGCATCCTTAACTACTTTCTTGTACACGCATGGTTCCTCCGGGTTCTTGATGAAACCAAAATCCTTTATTGTTTCATCAAATTTCTGGTTCCAACTTCTTGATGCTTGTTTTAGACCATAAATTGATCTCTGAAGCTTGCATACCTTATGCTCGCTTCCCATGGATGTGTACCCCTAAGGCTGCTTCATATAGATTTCTTCCTTAATATCTCCATTAAGAAAAGCAGTCTTCACATCCATTTGCCATATCTCATAGTCATACCAAGCAGCTATGGCAATAAGGATTCTTATGGACTTGAACATTGCAACTGGTGAAAAAGGTTTCATCATAGTCAACTCCTTGTCTTTGAGTATAACCTTTCGCCACCAATCGCGCCTTGTAGGTCAATACCTTACCATCAGGCCCAAGCTTTCTCTTGTAGATCCATTTACACCCTATTGGAACAATTCCATCGGGAGGATCTACTAAAGACCAAACTTGGTTTGTATGCATCGAATCTATTTCCGACTGCATAGCTTCAAGCCATAAATTTGAATCCGCATCAGAAATTGCTTCCTTGAAGTTTCTTGGATCACATCCAACATCGGGTTCATCTTGATCCCCTTCAAGAAGAAGACCATATCGAATAGGAGGTCTAGAAGTCCTCTCGGATCTTCTAGGTACAGGCGTGTCTATCAATGGTTCCTGAGGTGTAGGATCGTTATTTTGTATTTCGGGTTCTTCTCGAATTTCTTCGAGTTCCATCATCTCGCTTTTCTTATCCAAGAAGAACTCCTTCTCCAAGAAGGTGGCATTCCTTGAAACAAGCACCTTTGTTTCAGCAGGATAATAGAAATAATATCCGATTGAATTCTTCGGATACCCTACAAAATAACATAAGGTGGATCGACTATCCAACTTATCTCCCACTGTCTGCTTCACGTAAGCAGGACATCCCCAAATCCTCAAGTACGAATACTTAGGAGCTTTGTCATTCCATAACTCGTATGGTGTTTTGTCCACTGCTTTAGTGTGGACGTTGTTCAACAACAATACCGCCGTTTCAAGCGCATAGCCCCAAAACAAAGGTGGAAGCTCAGTGAAGCTCATCATGGATCGAACCATGTCCAACAAAGTTCGATTACAACGCTTCGATACACCATTCAGCTGTGGTGTCATAGGAGGAGTCCACTGAGAGAGAATCCCATTCTCTTTCAGATAGTCCAAAAACTCGGTGCTTAAGTATTCTCCACCTCGATCCGATCGAAGTGCTTTAATACTTTTACCTAGCTTGTTTTCTACTTCAGCCTTGAATTCTTTGAAATTTTCAAATGCTTCAGACTTATATTTCATTAAATATAAATACCCATAACTAGAATAATCATCAGTAAAGGTAATGAAGTAGGTGTGGCCATATTGAGTACCAACTCTAAATGGACCACAAACATCTGTATGGATCAAATCCAACAGATTTTGACTACGCTCAGGTTTTCCCTTAAAAGGAGATTTAGTCATTTTTCCTTTCAGGCAGGATTCACAAGTAGGTAGAGAGTTAATATCAGACATATCAAACATGCCCTCTCCCACTAGCTTGTTCATCCTCCTTGAGGAAATATGACCTAGCCTAGCATGCCAAAGGTTTGCCGGGTTTTGACTATCGATTTTCCTTTTGTTTGTTGTTGCCGGTTTATCAACATAATTTATTGGAACGTCTTTTAGTTTTAAGTTATATAGATCATTTTCAAGTTGTCCATTTCCAATCAAACATTCATTCTTGTAAATATTGCAAATCCCATTCACAAAATTGCAAGAATAACCATCTCTATCAAGCATAAAAACAGAAATAATGTTTTTAATCAAATCCGGAACAAATAAAACATCTCTCAAAAGTAACTTAAAACCGTTCTGCAAAATTAAATAAATATCTCCCACAGCTTTAGCTTCAACTCTGGAACCATTTCCGAGCCTCAGCTGGGTCTCACCCATTCTAAGCCTGCGACTTCTTGTCATCACCTGCAAATCATTGCAAATGTGAGATCCACATCCGGTATCCAATACCCAAGAAGTAGTATTAAGTGAAACATTTATTTCAATATAGAACATACCCTTCGCAGTTCGCAACTGCTCTAGATATTCCTTGCAGTTACGCTTCCAATGACCGGGCTTCTTGCAGTAATGGCAAACATCCTTGGATTTTTCCATGTTTGAAGCCTTTGTCTTGTACTTATTCTCGGGTTCGATTTTCTTGGGTGGGGCAGAACGTTTCTTACCCTTTGTACTTGGCCCCTTCTTAGCAGAAGAAGAGAAGCCCACCAAGAAAGCCGGTTTATCCTTCTTTAATGTGGATTCATATGTCACAAGCATATTGACCATCTCTTCAAGGGAGACCTCTATCTTGTTCATATTGAAATTCACCACAAATCCGTCAAACGAAGAAGGAAGAGATAGAAGTAGTAAGTCCACGTTGAGTTCATGCTCCAACACCAAATCAAGGGTTACCAACTTCTGTATGAGCCAAATCACTCGTACCCCATGATCACGGACCGAAGTCCCTTCACGCATGCGACACGTCATTAGCTCCTTTACAGTAGCGAACCTTTCAGCCCTCGATTGAGCCCCAAAAAGTTTCTTGAGTTGTACGTGAATGTCAGCAGCATTCACGGTATCCTCAAATCGCCTCTGGAGTTCATCAGACATCGAGGCTTGCATATAACATTTGGCCTTGATATCATGGTCCCATCATGTATCAAGTTTGGCTAACTCTTCCGGACTTAAGTCAGCTGGTGCTTCCTTCGGAGGAGATTTTTCTAACACGTAGAGCATCTTCTCCGAAGTCAAGACAATCTTCAACTTACGGAACCATTCCGTATAGTTTGCGCCAGTCAATTTATTTTGTTCGAGGATCGAGAAACGTGGATTACGCGAATTCATCTTTATGAAATACTGAAAAGAAACAGACAAATATCAGTGATTGTTTAAGTAATTTACTAAGACATAAAATAGGCGAAATTTATTTTATGAATCTCACTCCCACTATTTTAACGATTTCACTACCCTCTAGTGAAAACGGGAAACTGTTTTCCTTAGTGAGAACATGGAGTCCAATTGACAAACTATAGTCCCGAATAATATCAGCCAACCATAATTTTCAAAAGGTAGAGCCCAATTGCTTCCAAAGCAACCTCCACGTTTTTACCTCATGTCCAATAAGGGCCCAATAATATGACGCCGTTTATTGTGACATGTCAAGATGACCCATCAATATTAAGTTGTGATGGACGGTCGCCATGTTGATCCCCCAATAATATGAGCCGATCCCATGGGAGTTCCACCCAACTTACAACATGTGTCGATCCAATGTACAGCTTTCCAACGAACGGGCCCCCCCAATAATATGAGCCGGACCATATCCGCGGGTAGCATCTCATACATTGATCGTTGATGGAAGGTAGGAACATTTAAACAAATTTAAATTTCCTTTATTTATCTTGATATCAATTTTAAATCATATTTAAAATGAGGGATTTTAATTTTGAAAATTTGTCTCATCATTTTTAAAATTTTGTATGCTTGCCGGATTCACACAATTTTGTCTAAAACATGCATACAACAATAATATCACATATTATATAGGATGATCGATTCCATTTCTAATCGACCCGTGGTTGCCAATCACGAGTCTTAGTCCAATCCTAGGTAATATGCAGTATGCAATGCAATCCTATTACATTTCTTCTGTCTTTATTGTCTGCTGGGCCCACCTCCATCTTCAAATCTTCATGTCCCACTAAATCTAATGTATTTACAATAAATAACAATGACAAGTAGGGGATACATTTTTAAGGGGTGGGAACGGGCCATAAACCAAGCCCACTTTTATTACATATGAAAATTCATATTGGGCCATAAACCAGGCCCATTAATAAATCCAACAACAATAAAAACAAATGTAAATTCCTAACATACACCTACAAAATTGGTCATGACAATCGATCATCCTTATCCAATAACATTTAATTCAAAATTAATTTATTGGATAACATGCAATGGCAATTTAAATTTAAAAGGATAAAATCATATTTCATATGTAAAATCTTATTTTACATACAAAATCTTATTTTATCTTTTTATCAAATAAAATCATATTTTATCTATAAAATCCAATTTTATACATAAAATCATATTTTACTCAATATATCCATAAGATCATATCTTATCATCAATTGTACCAAAAATAATTAATTTCAAAATTCAATTTAACGGATAAAATATTTAAATTTTTCAAAAATTCAAATTTATCCAAAAATCAATTTTAAAATTTTCGGACTCGAACAATTCGATCCGACGCCTCGTGGACCAATCAAAAACAATTTTCGATCGGACCAAAAATATAATTTTAACATATTAAAATTTAATTTAAAATTAAAAAAATTAATTTTTCCGCGGGCCGCTCGGGACACTCCCGGGCTGCCCGCGCCCCAAAGGGCTCGGGCCGGGAAGCCCGGCTGCCCCTAGGGCAGCGACGATAGCTGCCTTGGGCAGCGCCGTGCGCTGCCCTGGGCAGCGATCACATCGCTGCCCATGGGCAGCGACCATCGCTGCCCCCCCCCCCCCGGGCAGCGATCCAATCGCTGACCCGGGTTTTTCCCGAATTTTTTTTTTTTTTTAAAATATTTATTTTGTTTCAAAAACCGAGGCTTAAAAATTTTTGTACAATCGATTAATTTAATCGCTTGATCTGAGCAACCTGGCTCTGATACCACTGTTGGAGAATGCGGCGATCAGATCAATCAGGATTGATACCCGGTGCAGCGGAAGTTTAAAATTTTTATATGAAACGATTCCATATTGGGTATCAAAACCTTACGATTAAATTGTGTGTATAAAAATTAAATAACAATTATAAATTTTTACCTCCAATCTCGAATCGAGATTATGGACACCAACAGATTGCTCTGCTCTTGTTGTATATCCCTGGAACTGATGGACGAACTGTTCTTCAATCAGGTCCATGAACGGATAATTAATCCCTCTGATAGATTGCACTAGAAAATCTATCAGAAGTTTCTACGAAGAGAATTAACGAATTTGATCCGTTAAACCAGACTGTAATTCAAAATTCACAGGCTGGATTTTCCCGAGTAGAGAGGGAAGGAGGGGCGGCCACTATTGAGAGAAAATAACTAGGTTTTTGAAAATTTGTGACCTGTTGTGTCTAATTTCTGTACTGCAATAACTTATTTATAATGTAGGCCGCTAACACCTTAGGGCCCATTAGTCATAAGTTCAAGCCCGACAAGCAAAGCCCGCATGTTCAGAAATTAATATAAAATTCATCATGACTCCGATTGATAAACCGATTTCACCAATGTGCACAGAAACCATTTCTGCACCTTTTAAAGTCAAAATAAATTTTTCTGAATCCGAACTCAGTGATTTCCAAAAATGCCCATCCCTATGTCATTTTAGGAAATCTTACTCCTCTACTCTTAAATAAGAAGTACAACTTCTTTGTTCATTAAACTTAACTCTTTAAATTTAACTATCTCAACGGGGATTAAAAATCCATTACTCTGTGTGACCCTCAATGGTTCAGGGATACAGCTAGCCGTGGGCTCACAACTCCTTGTGACTCAGAACAACAATTTCCGACTTGCCCATCGAATCATGGTAAGAGCGCCTAGCAACATCGCCCCATGATTCCCTAGGTATCACTGATAGTGCCTGCAAGAACCAATAGATTTTGGTTAGCGTACAGTACGGTCCCTTCATCCATATATCCCGATCGAATCAACAACCATTGGTATATCGAGAGTCGTTCGAGATTCGATAACTATGCAATACATCTTGAAGATCAAATAGTGACATCGCATGTGTTTCTAAGAAACCATTTCTTAAAACACATCATGTACTCTGGCCAGAGATTCGTCACACTAATATCTCCTCAGATCGCATAGGATATCCACACTCGCAAGTATGTGGTGAATCCTTGACAACAAAGCATCGACTCCTATATGTGTTGTAACTGTACCCAATCCCGACACCTGATGACCCCAATAGAGTCGGTAAACGAGTCAAAGCACAGTACTAGCATATAGAGTCTCAATGATGTTTCAAGTAGTAAGGACTAATGGTGTACAACCAAAACCGCGGATTTTATCCACTCGATAAGTGATAACCACTTGGAAAGTTCGGATAGGGTAGTTCGATCATTCATCGTATGAATATCCATTTGCATGCTTCGAACATCTCTATGTTCCTTACCAATGAAACGTGGTACTCTGCATCGCAAATGCTAGTCTCAAACTCGAGCGATCCTTATCCTTATTATCGGACGGCTCAATCGACTAGGAACAGTTTAGAATACACAGTGACTATAAGATGTGTTTCATGATAGACATCCCCATGTTCTTCCACATCTTACATACACTATAGTATATTCAAGGTCTTTATCAAAACAACAATAGTATATCACAATATAACAATATGAAGAAAGATAAAGTCATTGCCATTAATAAAAGTGTAAATAATATTAAACAAAAGATTGTTTATACAAAGAGTCATCAAAGCCCTTAGCCACAAGTTGGCTCACCGGGCACCCACTCTTTTAATTGAGCCGTCCGCAAATAAGGATAAGGATCGCTCGAGATTGAGACTAACATTTGCGATGCTGAGTACCACATTTCATTGGTATGGAACATAGAGATGTTCGAAGCATGCAAATGGATATTCATATGATGGATGATCGAACTACCCTATTCGGACTTTCCAAGTGGTTATCATTAATTGAGTGGATAAGTCCGCGGTTTTGGTTGTACACCATTAGTCCTTACTACTTGAAACATCATGGAGGCTCTATATGCTAGTATTGTACTTTGACTCGTTTACCAACTCTATGAGGGTCATCAGGTGTCGAGATTGGGTACAGTTACGACACTTATAGGAGTCAATGCTTTGTTGTCAAGGATTCACCACACGCTTGCGAGTGTGGATATCCTATGCGATCTGAGGAGATATTAGTGTGACAAATTTCTGGCCAGAGTACATGATGTGCTTTAGGTTACTTGGTTTCCTAGTAGCACATGCAATGTCACTATTTGATCTTCAAGATGTATTGCATAGTTATCGAATCTTGAACGACTCTAGATGTACCAATGGTTGTTGATTAGATCGGGATATATGGATGAAGGGACCGTACTGTACGCTAACCAAAACTTACTGGTTCTTGCAGGCACTATCAGTGATACCTAGGGAATCATGGGGCGATGTTGCTAGGCGCTTTTAACATGATTCGATGGGCAAGTTGAAAATCGTTGTTCCGAGTCACAAGGAGTTGTGAGCCCACGGCTAGCTGTATCCCTGAACCATTGAGGGTCACACAAGTAATAGATTTCTAATCCCCGTTGAGATAATTAAATTTAATGAGTTAAATTTATCATATGAGAAGTAGGACTTCTTATTATAGAGTAAAGGGAGTGAGATTTCCTAAAATGACATAGGGATGCCATTTTTGGAAATCACTGAATTCGGATTCAGAAAATTTATCTTGACTTTAAAATATGCAGAAAAGGTTTCTATGCACAATGATGAAATTGGTTTATCATTCTAAGTCACGATGATTTTTATATTAATTTCTGAACATGCGGTCTTTGATTGTCAGACTTGAACTTATGACTAATGGGCCCTAAGCTGTTAGCAGCTCATATTATAAATAAGTTATTGCAGTACATAAATTAGACACACAACCTCATAATTAAAAAGTATTTTTGGAAAATCTTGAGAGGGTCTCAAGAAGATTTTTCGAAAATCCTGTTTCCCTTTTGTGAGAGAATTCAGTCTGTGATTTTTGGAAAATTACATTCTGAATTGACAGATAAAATCTGTAAATCTCTTCGATAAACATCTGATTGATTTATAGTGCAATCAATCAGAGGGTTTCAGTTTTCTATTCGTGGACCTCATTCAGGATTTGATCGAGCGAGTCATCGGTTCCTGGGATTTACAATAAGAGCAGATTTAATCTGTTGGAGTCCATAGATCAAGCCATAGCTTGAAGAGGTAAAATTATAATTGTTATTATTATTTTACTTGTTTAATTTTAATCATAAGTATTTGATGCCCATGATCTGGAATCGTTCCAGATCAGAAAATAAAAATTTTTAAACTTCCGCTGCTCGGGGTATCAGATCTGACTGATACGAGAACGTGTTACAACAGTGGTATCAGAGACAGGTTGTTCTCAGATCAAACGATTAAAATTTATCGATTGTACAAAATTTTGGCCTCGGTTTTTGGAAAACAAAACAAAATTTTTAAAAATAAATTTTATGGGCAACACGGGCAGCGATCAAGCGATGATCGCTGCCCAAGGCAGCGACGGGCTGCCCAGGCCTCACGTGGGGGCGGGGCTGCCCAGGAACATCCCGGGGAGCCCGGAAAATTAAAAATTGATTTTTTTTAAAGAATTTTAAATTTTTGAAATTTTAGTTTTTGGTCAAATCGAAAATTGTTTTGATTAGTCCACGAGGCATTGGGTCAAAATTATTTGAGCCCGAAAATTTTTAAAATTGATTTTTGGATAAATTTAAATTTTTGGAAAATTTATAAATTTTATCCGTTAAATTAGATTTTACAAAATTAATTATTTTGGTACAATTGATGATAAGATATGATCTTATGATTATATTAGATAAAATTTGATTTTATCTTTTTAATTATGTTGCCATTGCATGTTATCCAATGATTTAATTATTGAATTAATTATTGGATAAGAGGATGATCGATTGCCATGACCAATTTTGTAGGTGTATGTTAGGTTGTTTACATTTGGTTTTTATTATTGTCGTTGGGTTTTATTAATGGGCTTGATTTATAACCCAAATTGATTTATCATTTGTAATAAAAGTGGGCTTGGTTTATGGCCCGTTCCCATCCTTAAATATGTATCCCCTACTTGTCATCGAAATTTATTGTAAATTTATTAGACTTAGTGGGAGATAAATATTTGAAGACAATGTAGGGCCCAGCAGACAATAAAGACCAAAAAAATATAAATTGGAAGCTCAATGTAATAGGATTGCATTGCATACTTGCATATCACCTAGGATTGGACTTAGACTCGTGATTGGCAACCACGGGTCGATAGATCTAGGCATCGATCATCCTTTATATAATATTTGATATTATTGTTGTATGCAAGTTTAGACTAAATTACATGAATCCCGCAAGCATACAAATTTTTAAATGATGAGACAATTTTCAAAATTAAAATCCCTCATTTTAAATATGATTTAAAATTGATATCAAGATTAACAAAAGGAAATTTAAATATTTTTTAAATGTTCCTACCTTCCATAAACGATCAATGTATGAGATGCTACCCGCGGGCATGGTCCGGCTCATATTATTGGGGGGGAGGGGGGGGCTCGTTCGTCGGAAAGCTGTACATTGGATCGACACACGTTGTAAGTTGGGTGGAACTCCCATGGGATTGGCTCATATTATTGGGAATCCACATGGCGACCGTCCATCACAACTTAATATTGATGGGCCATCTTGACATGTCACAATAAACGGCGTTATATTATTGGGCCTTTATTGGACATGAGGTAAAAAAAACATGGGGGTTGCTTTGGAAGCAATTGGGCTCTACCTTTTAAAAATTATGGTTGGCTGATATTATTCGGGACTATGATTTGTCAATTGGACTCCATGATCCCACTAAGAAAACCAGTTTCTCGTTTTCACTAGAGGGTGGTGAAATCGTTAAAATAGTGGGAGTGTAATTCATAAAATTAATCTCTCCTTATTTTATGTCTTAGTAAATTAATTAAGCAATCACTGATAATTATCTGCTTTCATCTCAGTATTTCATTATGATGAATTCAAGTAATCCACATGTTTTTATTCTCAAACAAAATAAAATGACTGGCGCAAACTATACGGATTGGTTCCGTAAGTTAAGATTGTCCTGAGTTCGGAGAAGATTTTCTACGTGCTAGAAAAAGCTCCTCCAAAAACAGCCCCGGCTGATGTAACTTCGAAAAGGTTGGCCGAACTAGAGAAATGGTGGGACCATGATCTCAAGGCCAAATGTTACATGCAAAACTGGACAAGTCTAAAGAAGTTTGTCATCACTGCAAGAAACCCGGTTACCCGAAGCGCAACAGCAAAGAATATATCGAGCAGTTACGAACTGCAAAGGATATATTTTATATTGAAATAAATGTATCACTTAATACTACTTCTTGGGTATAGGATACCAGACGTGGATCTCACATTTGCAAAGAGTTGCAGATGATGACAAGAAGTCGTAGGCTAAGGATGGGTAAGACCCAGTTAAGGCTCGAAAATGGTTCCAGAGTTGAAGCCAAAACTATGGGAGACATTTGTTTAAAATTTTGTAAAACAATTTTAAGCTAATTGATAAGTGTATTTTATACACTTAATTTATATATGATTTAATTGTTAAATATTTGTTTCGAGAAGATTTATGTGGGTATTTTGTTGTTTTTGTGTTTACAGTGAATTATGGAATTTTGTGGAGAAAAGAATAATTATTGAATTTATTTGGAGAAATAAATTAAAGAGAAAAGAATTGAGAAAGTTGAGAAGCAAATAGAAGAAACGTACAGAAGAGAAGAAGAGAAAGAATGAACAGTATTGGGTTTCTTATTGGGCTTTAAAAGTCAGCGCTTAATTTAGCACTAATGAGGAGAGGAAGAAGAGCTAACGCGCATAATTGAAGATTTGAAAATTCGAGTTGAAGGCGCGCCCGCGCCGTCTATTGAGCGCCCGCTCTGTAGCTGTTTGGAAAGTTTTATTATTTCGGGTAATTTTTATGGGCTTGTTTTTGTGGGATTTTGCTGAGCGATATAAAAAGATTTTTGTCAGACAAATTTGGGAGAGCCGCCACAATATTTTACACGCACATCAGAGAATTGATCATGATTTGCTGAGAAGATTTCTGAAGCTTAACTTGAAGAACGAAGACGGAGTTTGATAGTCCGGACACGGCGTCGACGACGGATTTGTTTCTTTTATCTTTTATTTTATTAATTCTGAATATGTTTGGATTTATGATTTATTGTTTTCAGAATTTTATTATGAACTAATTTTTATAGTCTAGAGGTCGGATGGAACCTGGTGTAGACACTTTCATGAATTTTTGATTTTATTGAATTGAATTTCTTCTAGATTAATTGTTTTTTCTACAATTGATTGTCTTTTCAATTATCTGATCAATAATTGATTTGTTATATTTATTTGAAATCATTGCTCGGGAGAGGGGATTTTGAATAGGACATTAGAAAATACACTGTTAATTACTTATACAGCTCGGGAGAGTGTATGATTTTAACAGAACTTTTAAAAAGAACATTGTTTTGTGATAGATCACTGCGATAAATTCTTAATAGGAATATTGGAATTGAATTGTAGTTGATAAACATTATTTGTTGCTCGGGAGAGGGAAATAATAAACTTAAGTGTTTTTTGGCTATTAATTGACTGAAATTCATGAAGATTAATCATTTAGGATTGACTGTTGTTGAAACCAGGTGAAATCTATACCTCTAGACCATTTTTCTCTGATTGATTTTTAATCTGAAAGTTGTGTGCGTGCTTTTAAATCTTTTAATTATTTTATTTTTATTGCAAAATTCTTGATTATTGATTTTCTAGATAAAGTTTAGACTATTCTAATTACAAGTACTAAATATTTTTATTTTACTCCCTGTGGGATCGATACTTGATTTTATCACTATATTAAAACTTGACACTCGTACGCTTGCGAGTAATTTTCACAACAAGTTTTTGGCGCCGTTGCCGGGGAGTAAATTTTGATTATTTTTTAGTCTTGTTACCAATTAGTCTAGATTTTAATTTAGAGTTTTTATTTTATTTTTTAAGTTACTAATTAATTTTTTCTTATCTTTTAATTGCAGTCTATGCGACGATCTCAAAGTGCTAATTCTCTACTGTTTGATCCGGAGATCGAGCGCACTGCACGTGCTTTAAGACGAGCTAGAAGAGAAGAAATTGAAAGAATGGCTGAACAAGAAGCAAATCAAGCTCCCATAGTGCCAATTAGAGATCACTTCAGACCGACGATCCAGGATCACTATTCTGGAATCGCTCGAGGAACTATCAATGCAAACAATTTTGAGCTGAAGCCTGCATTGATCAATATGGTTCAATAGAACCAATTTAATGGGAGCACCACTGCCGATCCTTCTCTACACCTACGCACCTTTTTGGAGATAACCGATACGATAAAAATTAATGGTGTGTCTGAGGATATTATACGCTTACGCTTGTTTCCGTTTTCTCTCAAGGATCAAGCCAGAAGTTGGTTGCAATCACTGCCGCTTGGAAGCATCACTACTTGGGAGGTGATGGCAGAAAAATTTCTTGCAAAATATTTTCCTCCTGCCAAAACCACCCAACTGAAGATCGAGATCAGCACCTTCCGGAAGATGGACACTGAACAGTTATACGAGGCGTGGAAAAGGTATAAAGAATTATTAAGACGTTGTCCTAACCACAATTTTGCAGATTGGGAACAGATCGAGTGGTTTTACAACAGACTGAATGCGCCTACAAGGATGAATGTTGATTCTGCTGCTGGAGGTACTATATTTGCGAAGGATCATGTTCAGGCTTATGATATGTTAGAGCAGATGACGGTCAACAGTTTCCAATGGCCATCTGAGCATGTGGGAGTCAAGAAGCCAGCTGGAGTGTATGCAGTGGATCCTCTCACGTCCATCACTGCTCAATTATCTGCACTGACTACACAGATATCTTCTTTGAATAAAAGTAATGTTGCAGTTTCCATTGGAGTTGAAGGATCACATAACCCAGAGGAAGTTAATTATATTCATCCTAATGGCTACCGAGGTTATGGAGCGTACAGAGGTAATCCTATTCCCAATACTTTTCTCTCTAATTTGCGGAATAATGAAAATTTTTCATATACTAACAATACTAATAAGGGTGATGGTAAGCCATCTTTGGAGGATGTGGTTAGTACTTTTGTGCAGGAATTAAGTAAGAGGATGGCGAGAACTGAGTCTCGACTTGACAGTTTGGAGACGCACATGGCCAACATGGGCGCAGTGTTGCAATCCATGGAGACTAGTATTGGGCAGTTGGCGAACGCACTGAAGGACAACAATCACGGCCAGTTCCCTAGCAATATTGAGGTGAATCCCAAGGAGCAGTGCAATGCCATCGAAGTGCGGAGTGCCAAAGACGTTGGAGTCCAAATTCCTACTGTTGCGGATAAGAAACTTGAGGAAAAAGTTGAGGAGAAAAAGAAGGAGCTTGAATCTGAGCCACAACCGATGTACAAGCCTTCACTTCCATACCTGCAAAGGTTCAAGAAGAAAGCATTGGACGAGCAGTTCTCCAAGTTCTTGGAGATTTTTAAGAAGATTCACATCAACATTCCCTTTGCTGAAGCTTTGGAGCAAATGTCGAATTATGCGAAGTTCATCAAGGAGGTGATGTCCAAGAAGAGGAGGCTGCTAGAGAACGAGGTAGTGAATTTAACGGAAGAGTGCAGTGCGGTGCTCCAAAAGAAGATGCCACAAAAGCTTAAGGATCCAGGGAGTTTTACTATTCCTTGCACTATAGGCTCTTCTTATTTTAATAAGCACTTTGCGATTTAGGAGCTAGCATTAATCTCATGCCTTTGACTGTTTTCAGGAGCTTAGGACTTGGTGAGGTGAAGCCCACCATGATCGCGTTGCAGTTGGCTGATCGATCTATCACATATCCTCTTGGAATCATTGAAGATGTTTTGGTAAAAGTAGATAAATTTATTTTTCCAGCGGATTTTTTTGTGTTAGATATGGAGGAGGATGCAAACATGCCCCTGATATTGGGGAGACCTTTCTTGGCCACTGCCGATGCCAAGATAGAGGTGAAGAGAGGTGCATTGTCAATGGGTGTGGACGGTGAGAGTGTAATTTTTAATATATTCATGAAGTCATCTAACACCCCTATTGAAAAATTATGCTTGATAGAGCCGGTTATGAATTTGGAGGGTCGTTCAAAAGCCGACATTGCGGTTGATTCATCGAACGAGAGAGCGCCAAAACCACCAAAGAAGGCCACGAAAAAAGCAAAATTTAAAAGGCGGTTCGTGGAATTTATTTGGCGAGTGAAAGAGAAGGGGAATAATTAATCCCGTTAAAGTCGGGCTGACGACTTTAAACCAAGCGCTACTTGGGAGGCAACCCAAGAATTTTCTTTTATTTTATTTTATTTGTTTTTATTTTTAGTTTATTTAATTTTTGTTATTTAATTATTTTAAGTAATTTTTTTTAATTATTTTAAATTTTTGAGCTAATTTTTCTTAATTTTCAAAAATTTGCAGGCTCCAAAAATCTCAAATTCGAGCAAGAGGCGCACCCGCCCCATTTATGGAAGCGCCCGCGCCTTACTTGGACGAAAATGGAGTTATTTTGCGACTTACAGGCGCGCCCGCGCCACTCCTCTTGAGCGCACGCGCTTCCTCTGCGCCACACTGATGCAAGACCAGCACTACCTGCGCTATCGCCCCTCTCCATAAGCGCTTCCCATAAGCGCAATCGCGCTACAAGCATCACCATCAGCGCCTTCATCATGCGCGTTAGCTCTCACCCTTGCGCTATCGCGCTCCTCCACATCAGGCGCTATCGCGCTCCTTAATAGCGCACTCTTAGCGCTATCGCGCTCCTTTACCACACCACATCAAGCGCTATCGCGCGATTGAACAGCGCATGATTAGGCGCTATCGCGCAAGCATTACTTCAGAAATTTAAAAGCCCACTCCAGAGTCTACTCCTTCCAGACTTTAGAAATCACGATCCCTCGTTCGAGTCCATCTTTAAATCTCACACACTGGCACGATCATCATAAATCTTCCACTCAACAAAATATCATCATCTCAAGGATTTTGATCTTGATTACAAGGCAGAGATTCTCAGAATTGGTCTTGCTCCATCTACGCTTGTCGAGAAAGGGGAATTTGGAGAATTTGGAAAATGTTATTCTTGAACGGTACAAAAGCTGAAATTTTATCTATTACATTTGATTCGTGATAAATGTTGTGATTTGAGGCTATTGGGTTGTCTGAGCTGTGGTGTTGAGTACGTTTGATGCAGTGAAATTCTATATCATTTTATTCGTGCCTACCAAGTGTTTGTTGAATTGCTTGGGTTGTATTTGAACGTTGGTTGCTGGAATTGTTTGGAGTTTAGTGCATTGTTTGAGGCATTTGATTTGATTTGAGTTTAATTATTGAGTTACAATGCCACCAAAAACCAAAGGGAAAGGAGCAATTTCTTCGTCATCTGCTGCTTCATATGATAGACACAGATTTTGGAATGCCACAGCAGAGGAGTATTGTTTTGATGTAATGGAGCGAGGGATGCACAAAGAAAGAGGAATGAGTTTGAGAGAGCATAGTGCGCCGACGTTAATTGAAGCTAAGAGAAGAGGTTGGGAGACATTTGTTAGGAGTCCACCAGATGCTGTTATATCATTGATTCATGAGTTTTATGCAAATTTTATGGTCAAAGACGTGAATCTGAAAGTTCGAGTTTGAGGGAAATTGGTGCCTTTTGATAAGAGTACAATTAACAGTCTCTATGAAATGCTGGATTTGGACATTTCAGATGATGAGTATGAGGTATTTAAGAATGAGTCATATCCAGAGAATATTGTAATTCAGACTTTGTGTCATGATGGAGCGGAATGGAAGAGGAATGCAAAGGATGAAGTTGTTACATTTCCATCCATCTTTCTTAGAAGAGAAGCGAATAATTGGCATGAGTTTTTGGCTGCCAGAATTTTGCCATCTGGGCATACATCTGATGTGACTAAGGTTAGAGCTGGTCTTGTGTACTGCATTGTCACTGAAAAATCTGTTGATGCTGGGAGGGTGATTCAGGAGTCTATTATTGCTGCAGTTAGGGGTTCCTCGACTATCAGTTTACCCCACTCGTCTTTGATTACTCAACTTTGCCGGTTAGCTGGTGTTGTGTGGGGTGATACGGAGCAGATTCTTCCAATTCGAGGTCCTATAAGAATTACTGGTGCATTGAGACGGGACAAGAAGAAGAAAGCAGCCAGTATTTCTGAACAGGCAGCTGAACCACCGCAGCCCTCTGAGCCACTACCACACTTTGAGCCAGCACCTTCCCATTTGGAAGGACCTATGTCACTACCGACGCATCCGGCCACTGAGTATTCTACTCGGGATGATTCTACGGCCGTGCTTACTCAGATGAAGAAGCAGTGGAAGATGATGCGAGCACATATGACATATATGCATGACTTCACTGCCGCTCTCGCCCAGAATTATCCGCCCACTGTTGTGCCTTATCCACCTCCTCCGCAGTGGTCTTCTGATGATACTGCTGCTCCTGCACCTTTCCATGGAGATGATGATGATGACGCCGAGTCCTGATGCTCGGTGTCGAAGGTATGAGTCCCTTGTTCTTTTTATTGTTTTTAATCATTAGGGACAATGATTACATTAAGTTTGGGGGGGTGAATCAATGTTTGATTTAGTTTTTTGGTTGTTTGGTTGAAAGTTGAGTTTTGAATTTCATAGATAAAATTTTTGTTGAGTTTAGTTGTTTTTGGTTGAGTTGAGTTGAATTTAAAAGAAGTTGAAAAATATTGGATGCATGGCTGATGAAAAATATTTTTGTGCTATAACTGAAATCCATGATTGTCTACCTATGTGACAAATATTTTTGAAAATATGGAACCAATTAGATGAACAATTTTCTATATACTCTGTGATTAATACTTGAATCTGATTTTTGAGACATACAGACATAGATATGATTGAGGCATTGTTTGAAATTTTTGGGCCTACTTTTCATTGAATTTATCCTTAGTTGCCCATTTGAGCTACACTTGTATATTAGTACATTGAGGTACGAGAAAATCTGAATTTTTTGTGAAAATCATCGTTAACTGCTGATGATTATTTTTTCTGCACTGATTGAGATTTGTATGATTTAATTGTGGATTGAGACTTGTCTAGAACTAGTTCGAACACTCTTCGAGGCGAAATACGGGCAAAACTGAGATTAGGAATGATTTAGGCAATTTTTCTGAATTCGTTTGAGCCTTTCAAGCTACCTATTAATATGTTATCCCTAGTACCTTGTTGAAATTTATTGAAAATCGAATGGCATGCGTGTAAACGTGTGATTAAACCCCCATTCGTCATTATTTCAAGGTCCTACATTGACTACCTGAATAGCCTATACACTATTTCCTACCTTTAAGGGAGTAATTTGAATGCTAAAATGTTTTATGCTCCTAGTTTTATTTGTGAAAAAATGGAATGGTGTGATGATGAATTGAAAAGATGCAAAGAAGTAGTAGAAAAAAAAAAGTTGAAATTGTTGGGAAAAAGAGAAAAAAAATTGTGAAAAAGAAGAGAACGTGAAAAAAGTTGAAATTTTAATGAAGTGAATTGAAATAGAAGTGAATTGTGAAAGAAAAGGAGTTGAAATTGGAATTAGAGCATGAATGTGAATTACTCCTTATTTTTGAATTCTTATCCTTCATTTGTAGCCATGAGCCAGGCCTTACATTATAAGTTGAATAAGTCCTATTGACCGAGGCTCAGTTGCCCAATATACTAGTGGAGAAGAGTTGCGAGAATTTAGCCTATGGACTGTTGATTGATGCTTTTAATGATTATGAATTGTGATCGAAACACGCACACACTATTATTCTTTGCATTTACCTAATTGTGAGTGTTTTTGATTCAATATCTTATATTTGATCCTATGCTATCCTTGAAAAGTCCTCATGATCTATGAATGTTTGAATTGAACTTGGAGAAGGGTGTTTTGAACTTGAGTTGCGGAGATTGTGAGTTTATGTGGTTATTATTTTGTGATTGGCCGAAACTTTCAAGTGTTAGTAGGTTGGATGAGATTGGATTTGATATTTTTTTGAAATCATTGCTGAGGTCATTGCTCCATAATATTTCTTGACTATTCTTGTTGGTTTTTGAGAGAATAAGTTTTTGGAATTTAATAGTTTTGCTCGGGACTAGCAAAAGTCTAAGTTTGGGGGTATTTGATAAGTGTATTTTATACACTTAATTTATATATGATTTAATTGTTAAATATTTGTTTCGAGCAGATTTATGTGGGTATTTTGTTGTTTTTGTGTTTACAGTGAATTATGGAATTTTGTGAAGAAAAGAATAATTATTGAATTTATTTGGAGAAATAAATTAAAGAGAAAAGAATTGAGAAAGTTGAGAAGAAAATAGAAGAAACGTACAGAAGAGAAGAAGAGAAAGAATGAACAGTATTGGGTTTTTTATTGGGCTTTAAAAGTCAGCGCTTAATTTAGCGCTAATGAGGAGAGAAAGAAGAGCTAACGCGCATAATTGAAGATTTGAAAATTCGAGTTGAAGGCGCGCCCGCGCCGTCTATTGAGCGCCCGCTCTGTAGCTATTTGGAAAGTTTTATTATTTCGGGTAATTTTTATGGGCTTGTTTTTGTGGGCTTTTGCTGAGAGATATAAAAAGATTTTTGTCAGACAAATTTGGGAGAGCCGCCACAATATTTTACACGCACATCAGAGAATTGATCATGATTTGCTGAGAAGATTTCTGAAGCTTAACTTGAAGAACGAAGACGGAGTTTGATAGTCCGGACACGGAGTCGACGACGGATTTGTTTCTTTTATCTTTTATTTTATTAATTCTGAATATGTTTGGATTTATGATTTATTGTTTTCAGAATTTTATTATGAACTAATTTTTATAGTCTAGAGGTCGGATGGAACCTGGTGTAGACACTTTCATGAATTTTTGATTTTATTGAATTGAATTTCTTCTAGATTAATTGTTTTTTCTAGAATTGATTGTATTTTTAATTATCTGATCAATAATTGATTTGTTATATTTATTTGAAATCATTGCTCGGGAGATGGGATTTTGAATAGGACATTAGAAAATACACTGTTAATTACTTATACAGCTCGGGAGAGTGTATGATTTTAACAGAGCTTTTAAAAAGAACATTGTTTTGTGATAGATCACTGCGATAAATTCTTAATAGGAATATTGGAATTGAATTGTAGTTGATAAACATTATTTGTTGCTCGGGAGAGGGAAATAATAAACTTAAGTGTTTTTTGGCTATTAATTGACTGAAATTCATGAAGATTAATCATTTAGGATTGACTGTTGTTGAAACCAGGTGAAATCTATACCTCTAGACCATTTTTCTCTTATTGATTTTTAATCTGAAAGTTGTGTGCGTGCTTTTAAATCTTTTAATTATTTTATTTTTATTGCAAAATTCTTGATTATTGATTTTCTAGATAAAGTTTAGACTATTCTAATTACAAGTACTAAATATTTTCATTTTACTCCCTGTGGGATCGATACTTGATTTTATCACTATATTAAAACTTGACACTCGTACGCTTGCGAGTAATTTTCACAACAAGTTTTTGCTATTTTTGAGAGATGTTTCATTTGTGCCAGATTTCATTAAAACATTATTTCTATTTCTATGCTTGATAGAGATGGTTTTTCTTGAAATTTTGCGAATGAGATTTGCAATATGTACAAGAATGAATGTTTGATTGGAAATGGACAACTTCAAAACGATCTATATAACTTAAAATTAAAAGACGTTCCAGTTAATTATGTTGATAAACCGGCAACAACGATAAAAGGAGAAACGATAGTGATAACCCTGCAAACCTTTGGAACGCTAGGTTAGGTCATATTTCCTTAAGGAAGATGAACAAGCTAGTGGGAGAGGGCATATTTGATATGTCTGATATAAACTCTCTACCTACTTGTGAATCCTTCCTAAAAGGAAAAATGACTAAAACTCCATCTAAGGGAAAACCTGAGCGTAGTCAAAATCTATTGGATTTGATCCATACAGATGTTTGCGACCCATTTAGTATTGGTACTATATTTGATCACATCTACTTCATTACCTTTACTGATGATTATTCCCAGTATGGGTATTTATATTTGATGAAATATAAGTCTGAATCATTTGAAAAGTTCAAAGAATTCAAGGCTGAAGTAGAAAACAAGCTAGGTAAGAGTATTAAAGCACTTCGATCGGATCGAGGAGGAGAATACTTAAGTACCGAGTTTTTGGACTATCTAAAAGAGAATGAGATTCCCTCTCAGTGGATTCCTCCTGCTACACCTCAACTTAATGGTGTTTCGGAGTGTCATAATCAAACTCTGTTGGACATGGTTCGATCTATGATGAGCTTCACTGAGCTTCACCTTCGTTTTGGGGCTATGCGCTCGAAACGACATTATTGTTGTTAAACAATGTACATACTAAAGCAGTGAATAAAACTCCATTCGAGTTATGGCATGGCAAAACTCCTAAGTATTCGTACTTGAGGTTTTGAGGATGTCCTGCTTACGTGAAGCAGACAGTGGGAGATAAGTTGGATAGTCGATCCACTTTATGTTATTTTGTAGGGTATCCGAAGAATTCGATCGGATATTATTTCTATCATCCTTCTGAAACAAAAGTATTTGTTTCTAGGAATGCCACCTTCATGGAGAAGGAGTTCTTACTTGATAAAAAAAGGCAAGATGATGGAACTCGAAGAAATTCGAGAAGAACCCGAGATACAAAATAACGATCCCACACCTGAGGAACTATTAATTGACACGACACCTCTTAGAAGATCCGAAAGGACTTCTAGACCTCCTATTCGATATGGTCTTATTCTTGAAGGAGATCAAAGTGAACCCGACATTGGATGTGATCCAAGAAACTTCAAGAAAGCAATTTCTGATACTGATTCGAACTTATTGCTTGAAGCTATGCAGTCTGAAATAGACTCCATGCATGCAAATGAAGTTTGGTCTTTAGTAGATCCTCCCGATGGAATTGTTCCTATAGGGTGTAAATGGATCTACAAAAGAAAACTTGGGCTTGATGGTAAGGTACTGACCTACAAGGCACGATTGGTAGCAAAAGGTTATACTCAAAGACAAGATGTTGACTATGATGAAACTTTTTCACCAGTCGCAATGTTCAAGTCCATAAGAATCCTTATTGCCATAGCAGCTTGGTATGACTATGAGATATGACAAATGGATGTGAAGACTGCATTTCTTAATGGAAACATTAAGGAAGAGATCTATATGATGCAGCCCAAAGGATTCACATCCATGAGAAGCGAGCATAAGGTATGCAAGCTTCAGAGATCAATTTATGGTCTCAAACAGGCATCAAGAAGTTGGAACCAGAAATTTGATGAAACAATAATGGACTTTGGTTTCATCAAGAACCCGGAGGAACCGTGCGTATACAAGAAAGTAGTTAAGGATGCTGTGACATTCTTAGTATTTTATGTTGATGACATCCTACTCATTGGGAATGATGTAGGGATGTTGCAGTCAACAAAGATATGGTTGTCAGGTAGATTCTCGATGAAGGACTTAGGTGAGGCATCCTATATTCTAGGAATACAGATCTATAGAGATAGATCTAAGAGAATGATAGGACTCACTCAAGCAACCTACATCGACACCATATTGAAAAGGTTTTCTATGGATGAGTCCAAGAGATGACATCTACCTATGTGCCATGGAGTTTCTCTATCCAAGTCTATGTCTCCCAAGACTGACGAAGAGATAGAAAAAATGACACACATACCATATGCATCAGCCATAGGGAGTATCATGTATGAGATGATATCTACCAGACTGGATGTGGCCTATGCTCTGAGTGTCACGAGCAGATATCAAGCCAATCCTGGTCAAATGCATTGGAAAGCTGTGAAGGATATTCTTAAGTACTTAAGAAGGACTAAGAAAATATTCATGGTTAATGGGGGAAGAGAATTGAAATTGGAAGGCTATACAGACTCTAGCTTCCAAAGTGACGTGGATGACTCGAAATCAACCTCTGGATTTGTATTCATGCTCAATTGCGGTGCTGTCTCTTGGAAGAGTTCCAAGCAGGACACCACAGCGGATTCCACCACTGAGGCAGAATACATTGCAGCATCAGCTGCTGCTAAAGAGGCCGTTTGGATGAGGAATTTCATCCAAGAGTTGGGCGTAATTCCTGAAGCTGTTGGTCCAGTCCCGGTGTACTGTGACAACACGGGTGTCGTTGCTCAGGCAAAGGAACCAAGGTCTCATCAAAGATCCAAACACATACTGAGGAAATACCACATCATCCGGGAGATTGTGGAAAGAGGAGACATCACTATCGAGAGAGTGGCCTCTGGAGACAATATCGCTGATCCACTTACTAAGCCCTTGCCAGGACCATTATTTGACAAACATCGTGAAGCAATGGGACTACGTAGTATGACTAGTTGGCTTTAGGGCAAGTGAGAGATTGAAAGAGTAGGTGCCCTGTTAGCCAACTTGTGGCTAAGGGCTTTTGTGACTCTATATGTAAACAATCTTTGTTTAATATAATTTACATTTTTATATTGGCATTTACTTTATCTTTTATCATATTATTATGTTGTGACGTACTATACGATGTTTAGATAAAGACCTTGAATATACTAGAGTGCATGTAAGATGTGATAGTATACTTGGATGACTATCATGAAACGCATCTTATAAGCACTGTATATTCTAAATAGTTCCTAGTCAATTGAGCCGTCCGCAAATAAGGATAAGGATCGCTCGAGATTGAGACTAGCATTTGCGATGCTGAGTACCACGTTTCATTGGTATGGAACATAGAGATGTTCGAAGTATGAAAATGGATATTCATATGATGGATGATCGAACTACCCTATTCGGACTTTCCAAGTGGTTATCATTAATTGAGTGGATAATTCCGCGGTTTTGGTTGTACACCATTAGTCCTTACTACTTGAAACATCATGGAGACTCTATATGCTAGTATTGTACTTTGACTCGTTTACCGACTCTATGAGGGTCATCAGGAGTCGAGATTGGGTACAGTTACTGTGACGACCCGAGTTCTAATCTCTCATTTCAATACAATTCACCAAATAATCATAATTAATAGCCAAGCATCAAAGACTAAATAAAATAAAATAAAATAATTTTAAAAAAAGTTCAGCACCTCGCTCGATCGGTTAAAAGCACCCGATCGAGCGAGCCCTGAAGCCCAACTTCTCGGGTTGGAATTATTTTGGCCTCACTCGATCGGGTAATCTCCACCGATCGAGCGAGCCCAAAATGCTCGATTCTCTGTTTCCAATTCAAGGTCCTCGCTCGATCGGTGATATTCACCCGATCGAGCGGGCTTCTTGTCCAGAACACAAACAGAAGTTCTTTTGCTGTCAAAACGAATCCCTTCATCCATTTTTCATCTAGCATCAACTCATACATGGTCTATACATAATCATAGGCTAACATGCATTCTAACATGATATAAGTTGATATGAGTAAATCATGTCAAAGTCTTGAAAATAATCTCAAGATAGGTTCACATATCATACATGGAACATCTTATAGAAGTATCAAGTTAAGTCTTAGGAATTTACATAAACCATCTCAAGTCTTATAAACATCATCAAGACAACAACTTAATAGCCAAAAAGTCTTGGCATAAGTAACTACAACATGATCATGCCTCTGGACTCAACACAAAGCATTGACAGCACAATGGACATCTAAACTCGGATCACCACTCTATTCTCTCATTCTTCGTTCTTCAAACTCGCTTGTGCCCTGTTCCACTCCCGCCTATTGCCATGACACATACAACACAACAATAGCCGGATAACTCCGGTGAGAAACATTTTTCCCAGTAAAAGCAACTAACATGCAAATCAATTCATATATATCAATCTCATGATATAAAATAAGAGACAATGCATGCTTTAAAAATAGGTTGCTCTAAAAAATTCTCTCGTTTCTTCGGTTAGGATCCTGAGAAGAAGATATCATAACTAACCACCGACTCTCCTGATCGAGGTGGGGCTACTTATCTTGCTTCTCTAGACTTTAAAGCCACCATACATGTAAATCAGACGCTAGGCTATCTCAACCACCCAGGCCATACACATATAGTTCCTCAAATCGTCTATTCGAATGTTTTCGTTCATTTCAAAATCAAAGAACAAGTCTCACAAGATGAATGCAACATATAACATCGATATAGCATTCATTCACATCATAGCCTTATTCAAGAATTCATATAAGAGCACATAAAAGCAAATAAGCAAATAAGTATGTGATTTAGGAAACTCGATACAAACCATCTCAAGTTATAATCCCATTCAAATAATAGTCCACTTTTACCTTTCGATTGTGAGGTTTCAAGGTGTCTTTGAGGCTATCCAAATCTGAACATTAATAGAACCAAACCTCTATCAAAAGCTGCCCTCAAGTTCAATCCAAATCAATCCAAATCTAATCACAAAATAAGCTCCAAACCTTGTTCTTTCTTCTAACGGTTTCACAATCGAGATTCTCGAGTTGATGTCCCCTGTTTATCAACTGAAATCACAGCGTATAAACCAAGTAAATATCAGCTACAACTCAGCAACATCTTAGTCCAAGATACAATAGCAAAACAGTTCATAACCACAAGTCCGGCGCATAACGGCGTAACGTCGGCAACCGAAACTCAATTACAACAATTCTAACAATCATATATATCTCATATCCACCAAAACCAGCAATAATTCCTCCACATATCAGCAGGTATACTATCGAATAATCAGCTGGAATTATAAGAACATAATCGATATCCATTCTTCAGCCCGACTTCAACATAACAAAGAATACAAGCTCATCAACCATAATTCAAAAACAAATCTGATCTCTGCCATTTTCGAATTCTCAAATCATGATGAATTAAAAAAAACTTACATCAATTCGAAGGTCTCATTGCAAGGAGTCCAGAACACTTTTCGGAATCAAAATCTGATAACCGGAACTCAAGATATTGGCATTTAAAGATGAAGAAGAAACTTGAGGTTCTTTGTTATTCTCTCTCGGTTCTCCTCTGAATTTATGATGAAATTTTATGTCCTACACGTGATTGCTTATCAGAATCACAAGTGTCCAAACAATTTTCCAATATTTGCACTTTGGCCCCTCAAGTCTTCAATAATTGTAATTTGATCCTCAACCTTTACTTTCATTCAATTTCAATAATAATTAATTTAAGAATATTAGAATTTAAATCGAAACTTCAAATATTCCCAAATTAAAATATTCTCGGATTAAAATTAAATAATTCCGGGCGTTACAGTTACGACACATATAGGAGTCAATGCTTTGTTGTCAAGAATTTACCACACGCTTGCGAGTGTGGATATCCTATGCAATCTGAGGAGATATTAGTGTGACAAATCTCTGGCCAGAGTACATGATGTGATTTAGGTTATTTGGTTTCCTAGTAGCACATGCGATGTCACTACTTGATCTTCAAGATGTATTACATAGTTATCAAATCTCGAACGACTCTCGATGTACCAATGGTTGTTGATTCGATCGGGATATATGGATGAAGGGACCGTACTGTACGCTAACCAAAACCTACTGGTTCTTGCAGACACTATCAATGATACCTAGGGAATCATGAGGCGATGTTGCTAGGCGCTTTTATCATGATTCGATGGGCAAGTCGGAAATCGTTGTTCCGAGTCACAAGGAGTTGTGAGCCCACGGCTAGCTGTATCCCTGAACCATTGAGGGTCACACAAGTAATAGATTTCTAATCTCCGTTGAGATAATTAAATTTAATGAGTTAAATTTATCATATGAGAAGTAGAGCTTCTTATTATAGAGTAAAGGGGGTGAGATTTCCTAAAATGACATAGGGATGCCATTTTTGAAAATCACTGAATTCGGATTCAGAAAATTTATCTTAACTTTAAAATATGCAGAAAAGGTTTCTATGCGCAATGATGAAATTGGTTTATCATTCTGAGTCACAATGAATTTTATATTAATTTCTGAACATGCGGGCTTTGCTTGTCAGGCTTGAACTTATGACTAATGGGCACTAAGCTGTTAGCAGCCCACATTATAAATAAGTTATTGCAGTACAGAAATTATACACACAGCCTCATAATTAAAAAGGAATTTTTGAAAATCTTGAGAGGGTCTCAAGAAGATTTTTCGAAAATCCTGCAAGATCAGATTTAATCTGTTGGAGTCCATAGATCAAGCCATAGCTTGAAGAGGTAAAATTATAATTGTTATTATTATTTTACTTGTTTAATTTTAATCGTAAAGATTTGATGCCTATGATTTGGAATCGTTTCAGATCAGAAAATAAAAAATTTTAAACTTTCGCTGCTCCGGGTATCAAATCTGACTGATACGAGAACGTGTTGCAACATTCGATGCACTATGGATTTTTTTTTCGACTTGATTTCTCCAATGTGTGCATATCTCATAAAGTGTTGTCACTAACTTAAAATGTAGAACGATTAGAAGTCGTTCCTATCTACTTGGCTTCAAACCGATGTACTTCGAGGATTATTGACTAGTTCTATGGAATGCTTTCCATTCAAAAATACTAGCGTCTTTGTACACGTAATATGTGTACATGTATTGTTTGTTTTTTTAAAATATTATATTTTATGAGATGAAAAATTGATTGAAAAAAACTTGATTTTTATTTTAAAATAAAAAATAAATAGACCAAGTTATGAGAAATTTAAATGATAATATATAAAATTAATGGTATTTAATAAAAATAAATTTGAATTAATTATAATTAATAAGGATAAATATGAAAGTTCACATAAGTATATCAAAGTAGTTATTAAAATACTATTTTTCTTTATTAGATAGTAATAGATAATATATTTATCTCTAAAACAACCCATAGTTATTGCAATATTAATTACATCTTCAGAAGGAAATTAAATAACATATTCTCATGAAATTTATCGATGTACTCCAAATTGAAGGACAATGCACCCCTTTGCAATCATCAGTACACTTCAATTTCTGACTTTCTGTTGAGCTTCTTTTGTCTTGGAGCGAAAAATGCAATCATTTATTTATTTTTGATTTTTTTTTCTTTTTGAGAAAAAAAGGCATTGTTAGTGTACTAACGAGTCACGACTCTTGCGGTGCACGAAACGTATTAGCCCAATCATTATTATTCATATGCTTCATATTTTATTCCCTTTCGCTTTGTTTTTTTTGACTTCCTAAATATGATTTTTTCGTTGTTTTTGACTTTTATATTTGATGTTTCCTTGTGGATAAGTGGAAAATGAGCCACATAAATCACATATTTTCTTTTTGATTGAGTATTTGTAAACATTAAATAAAAAGTAAATTTTTATTTTTGGTTTTTTTATAAAAAAAATAGTTTTGTGTTATTCTTATAATTTAAAATCCAAAAGTTGGTCATTTTATGATTTTGATTATCAAAATATTATTATAGCAAACACTACCTAGTTCATTTATAAAAGAACACAATTTTTTTTACAAACACTTCCTTTATCAATGATAATTTGATCGGTTTGAAAATCAATCAAATTAAAACATTTGGTTTGATTCAAAATTTGTGTAGGAGTCTTTACAAATATGCAAATTAAAAGTAGTTTATTGTGGAACGGTTTTATGGAGATACGGATCAACCATGCTCATATTTATAATAAAAATTAATTATTTTTTTTCATGTGTAACTAAATAAAAGACTCATCTCACAAAATTGACTTGTGAAGCCATCTCACATGATTTTTTTTAGCAAATTAACACTTTGTTTAAGAACTAATTGACTATAAATTCTCAAATATAGAAATTTTTTTGAACTAATCAAATATAGAGTTAAGTAATCAATTTTTTTTTGAACTTCTCAAATATATAATTTTTTTTAACTAATCAAATTATATCTTTCTCATTACCTTATCTAATAGATATTTGTTAACAATATATAGGTGACCTCCGAGGAATCATAATTTTTTTGTTAAATTATTATTATTATTATTATTATTATTATTATTATTATTATTATTATTATTATTATTATTATTATTATTATATATTACGGTGTTAAATGTTTTAATATGTGTGTGCCAAATATTCATTTGTTTATGATAGCAAGTTTAGAAATTTAAATTAAGTATAAAAATAATCATAATATTTCATTGGAAAAAGAAAAAAAAATTAAAAAATCATGTATCTAAATCGAACCGAACCGAACCATGCTTTGGCTTGATTTTTACTTATTTAGTATTTGATTTGGTTTTCTATTTAGCAAAACCGACTGAACTGAATTGGTTCAAGTTTTTATACAAAATGGAACGGACTCGTATTCGTTCACCCCTATTTCTCACAACATTTGGATTTTTTTTAGATAGCTGGATAATACATTTGATCTAAAAATTATAAAATTATCGGAGTTTCATAATTATAAATGTAAAATTATTTCAATATTAAAATATTATAGCTAAAATTAGAGATCAAGGTATAAATAATTAAATAAATAAAAAATATAAACAAATTCTTATTTCTTAATAACATATGTATGTATACTTTTATATATACGCACGTGTATATAGTGATAGCAGTGGGATGGGTGCGAGGTGCGTCCATCGAATCCCAAGCTCCATCCCGTCCTTATCGTTTGATCGGATCTAAGGGAGTGTTTGCAATCAATAAAAAAAAATGATTGTTAGCTTTTGGCTTAAAAAAAATCATTTTTGTGTGTTTCTTAAACCTAGATTATGTGTTAGCTTATGCTTAACTTAATTGAAATCCAAAAGCTAGTCATTATGATTTTCCAAAAGTGATTCTAATAAGAAGGTCATTGTTAAAATCACTCTAATCACCTATTTATCAAACACTACCCAACTTTGATTTTTATATTTTCACATTTGTTTCCAAACACTACCAACTTTTGATTTTTCTTAATTTTTTTATAATCTATAAATTAATCACTTCTACAAAAGCACAATCTATTGCAAACACTCCTTAAACTCACATCGTTCAAAATGATTTAACATGGAGTCGGGTTTAGAGTTTTTAGACGGTCTATCATTATTTTTATTGAAGATTAGCAGTAACGCCCAGAATTTTCTCACGTAAATTTGCATGCATAACTAGGAAAATAATTAAATTAAAATTTAGAAAATGGGTTAAATGACTTTATGTGGATTATGCGATTTTATTTGCATGATTTAAATAATTATTTGTAGCATTTAACTCGCATTTATGCTATTATGAAATTTAAAAAAATAATGTTTTTCGATCCGCGGACGAACGAGATATAAGAATTTTATTCCAAATATTTTTATGAGCCTTAAAATATTATTTTAAGGTATTATTTTAAGAAAATTATAGTTTTAATATATATTTATAGGAGTCCAATTTTCATCAAAATAATTAATTTTAAGGGCTTTTAATAGGTTTTAAAATATCCATATTTATATATTTCGAAAATTTATCAGAAAATATTAATTTTAAAGGATATTTTATGTTTAGCATTATATGATATTATTTCCAAAAAATTAACTTGATAATTAATTATCTACATAATATATTTATCACATATTTGATATTCTCCTTCACGTAAAACTTCACCCTAGCCGCCATCCACCTCCAACATCACGTTTCAACATAAAACTCATCTCACACATGAGCACCTTGAAGATTTTAGCAAAACTTCAAAGCTTGTTCGTCCCGAAGATCGTTATACGCATCTAGAACAAGTTTTTGGCTTCTAAAATAAAAAAAAAACACGTTTGAATTTTCTCCCTGGATACCATTTAAGCCATATTATCTGTCATGAGCATGAAAATATTGATTTCGCATGGTACGATCGAATTGCATGAAGTTTTTGTTGGTATGCATATGTATCTCACGTTGTTTCTCTTCTTAAGGCATTAATCTCACGTTTTTATGGTATGGATCGGATATAACTGTTGGCTCATGCTTAGGTGGGAGTCTTAGGGTCCCTAGGATCGGGTTTGGTCAGATTTTGGGGATGGAATGGGTTGGAGTCGAAGCCATATCTTCTGGAGACAAGCAATTCAAGCGCAGGTTTTTGGGTTCTGGTAGAATGGTACGTTCTCTATTATAGGGCACGGTTTAGGGTCAAATTGGTTGGGATAGAACCGCCTGGATGTTGGCTAAATTTGGGCGGTGGTTTTACGGCCAAAGGTGGCCGGAACAGGGATAACGAACAGATTTGGTGAAGCTGCTCAAGTCTGCGCGCGAGGAGAGAACAGTCCTGGTGCGGGGCTTTTTTTGAGCGGTAGGGTCACGGTTTGGGCTGGGATTTGGCTTGTTGGAAGCGTCTAGATGTGGGGTAGGTGTAGGTGGTGGTGCTATGGATTATAGTGGTCGGATCAAGGCGGCCGATGCCTCTGAATGGCAGCTGGTCGTGAGGGAAAGGTGCAGGAGGGGTAGGGTACTGTTTTCGGGCTCTTTTCGGGCTGGGCTCGGGTCGGGTCTGAAAATATGTCGGGTCAAGTTAGTTGGGTTCGGGTTATGTTAGTTGGGCTCGGGTATTTTTAATTTAAATTAATTAATAGTTTAAGTTATAATTAATGAGCATAAGTTAGATTGAAAAATTATTTGGGTCATTTAATTATTATATTTTGGGATAAAACAATTATTTAAGTGAGTCCAATAATTTTTATGGGCCTAGGGCCCATGGAAATTATTGGGCCAGTTTTTGAGATATTGGGCCCATTGGGCCAGTCTAGGTGATTAATTGGCTTGGAATTCGTTATTAGGCCAGACCTGTTTTAATGGGCTTAAATAAATTATTTGGGCTAAATTTAAGTTAATGGACTTAAGTTGAGTTATTGGGCCAGTCTAGAAGTTTATGGGCCTAAGTCTAAGGAGTCAGCAGTATGAACCAATCCATGAAAAATATGCATGATCCGTAAATATATATTTAATTATTGCATGAATATTTTAAGTATGAAAAAGTATTATTTTTATAGTTATATTATTAATTAATTAAATATAGATTTACGGGCAATATTTTATGAAAATAAGATCATGAAAGTTTCTATGTATGTGCATGATGCTATATATGTGTGATGCTGGGCAATGAAAAATATTTTTATGTGAGTTGAAGTGGGTGTGTGACAACCTACGGGAATGGAGATGAGATGCCTAGGCCCGGAGACCTTTCCATATGACACGAGACTGTAGGTCGGGATACTGGGGGCCCAATTGCCTTTCCATACGATTATGATTATGTTTGCCTGGTGAAAGGGCCAAGAGGTGGAGATCTCATCGCCACGTACGTTGATTTTAGATTGATCGATCGACATGACACGTCACACAACATGGATATAACCTTCAGATTTTTAAATGATGATATGCCCTTATTATGATGCATGATGATTACGTATGAGTATGTATGTTATTTTATGTAATGATTATGATACATGTATTATAAAGACATGCATGGATATATATATATATATATATATATATATATATATATATATATATATATATACACACAACATGGATATAACCTTCAGATTTTTAAATGATGATATGCCCTTATTATGATGCATGATGATTACGTATGAGTATGTATGTTATTTTATGTAATGATTATGATACATGTATTATAAAGACATGAATGGATATATATATATATATATATATATATATATATATATTATTTATTATGTATCTTGCATGTATTATATAGTGCATCATTTTTATTCATGTTGTTACTATGAGATAGAACGTGTTGAGCCTCTAGGCTCACTAGACTTAAATGGTGCAGGTGAGCAGATAAATTTTGATGTAGAGAACTTAGGCCCGACTGACGGTGAGGATGTATGAGCTTCCGGCGGTTGGCTAGCCCGTGACCTACGCTCAAGTTTATGTTTTCAGTGGTTTTAATATTATTACGTTTTCCGCACATATTTTATGATTTATTTATGAGTTATGGATTTTTATGTTGAGATGTTATGAGAGTTAAGTGATATTATTTTTATGCATGGATTTTAACGTTTGCATGATATTTTTAGTTATGCTTGAGTACTTTAATTAATTACATGCAAATATAGTTATTATATAGTATATTTTATGAAAAATTATTTTAAGTATAAATACGTATATGTATCATCAATATTTTAAAAGTAAAGTATTATTCTAAAAAAAATTTAGTAGTAGTATGATCGAGTCATTTTATTAGCTATCGATGCACACGTGATATGTGTAATATAATAAAAAAATTTATTTTGATACACGAACTATTGATAAAATGTCAAATTGGTACATGAGCTATTGAAAATGGCTTAATTGATACACGATCCAACTAAAAAGTCGATTTTATCCTTTAGTAAAATTGTTTTTAAGTCCAATTATTTTTACTAAATTCAACTAAGTGCATATTTTATTTTAAAATATTTTTCATTTATAAAAAGTGTAAAACAAATTTATATTAATTTTAATATTATAAGAAATAAGTATTTTACTATTTTTATAATATATTTATATTTTACTCATTAATAAATTATTTATTCAAATATAATATAATTTTAAAATATTAATACATATATAATCAAATGATATTTTTTCTATCTATATTAAATAATTATCCACTTTTTTTGGAAAAAAAATTGATATAAAAATTATATATTAATAAATCCACACTCAATAAATAAATCATATAAACGATTAAAATATATTTAATACTGATAAAAATATAACAAAATAAATAAATATTTATTTATTTATGTTTAAATTTAAGCACGAGTAAAAAAAAAATACAAACTCAATAAATATTAAATCAAGTGTAGAAATTTTAGGTCATTAGAATCACGTAAATCGAGACAATAATTACAAATGACATAAATCTTTAATGTTGAACATTGTTTTTGAATTATCAAAATAACAATACTAGATTTTGAAAAACTAGAATGATGATTATGTTTTCTTTAACAGTTTAAAAACAAGATCAACGTGCTCAGGTTATATATATTTATTTTATTATATTTTCATCAATATATTATAATATTTGTTGATGTATAATTTGACTTGAAAATTATTTATCATGATATAATTTTACATAAATATGATATTGTTAAAAGTAATCAATAAATAACTTTGAAAATAAAATTATGTACCTAATCAAATTTTACAAATATTAATTGGACTTAATAGAAATTTAGATTAAGGGTAAACTTTACCTTGTAATTTGATCATGTACTAATTAAACCATTTACAATAGTTCATGTATCAATTTGACATTTTATTAATTTTCATGTACCAAAATGAATATTACTCATAAAAAAATATGAAAAAAATGAGAGAATGATAGAAATAAGAAATATATTAAGTGGAAAGAAGTTGATATGTTACTCATTTAAATTTTAAATTGGAGATGACAATAAATCCTATCAAATAATAAAGAGAGTGTAATTTTCATAGCGACCATTTTGTCCTTTATCAATAGGAGTTAATGAGCATTTTTAAGGCTAAAAATGTAATTTATATTGACGGATCAAGTCAATTAATATAGATGTTTCACGAATTATAGACGAAGAAAGATTCAAAATCAAAGTACTAAAAACCCATGTATTTAAAATAGGGGAAAATTAGCATTTTGGTCCTGTATGTTGGCTTTTTTTTGGTTTTGATCCTGTATGTTGGCTTGTTTTGGAAAAGATCCTATAACTCGATTTGTTTTTTTGGATTTAGTCCTATATGTTGGCTTATTTTGGTTTTGGTCCAATAAGTTGGTTTGTTTTTTGGTTTTCGTCTTGTATGTTATCATGTTTTGGAATTTAGAAGTTGATCTCTAATTTTTTTTGTAATAAATATTTTTTATCCTTTCATGTTTTATCTGCTTATTGGTTTGAGATAATTACAACTAACTAATAAAAAAAATATTTTTTTACGCTTAAACCTTTTTTTAATATAAATAATTTAATAAAATCTAAAATATGTTAATTTAATGTATTAAATGTAACATATTTTTGTTCTTTTAAAAAGTAACAAACAAACATTCATTTATATCGTTCTCAACTATAACTTCGATTTTATTTATTTATTTGGCACTAAGTGTTCGCCCACTTAGCACCTATTAATGATCATATAAATAAGTTCCAACCTAAATTAACAAAATTAGCTAAAAAACTAAAAATATATTTAAAACATACTTTTGTTCTTTTAAAAAGTAACACTTTAATATATTTTTTTATCGTTTTCAACTATGATTGACTTTTTTTGTTCCTCTTTTCTCGAAAGCAGATCTTTTTAGGTATGTTTCACTTTTATCACGCTTAATCGCCGCTTAAGCGTGCTTTTTAGAACACTGCAAATAAGCAAAATTTTGCTGCTCCCTCCAATTTCGGCGACGGAGGAAAAATACAAAAAAAAAATCACGTTATTGTACCTTTTAGAACATAATTATTATTTTAAAAAATAATTAAAAGGTCAACATCTAAATTTTAAACTTAATTTATTTAATTATAAAATCATAAAAAAATATTTATTATAAAAGCTTAAGCGGTGAAGTTGGAAAGTCAACTTCTAAATTTTAAATTTAATTTATTATTTTAAAATAAAAAACATAGGCGCTTATTCTAACTTAACCGAGCTTAATTTGGTCAAAACCGTATCTTTTTCATGACCAAAATAAAAAAAAAAGTCAAATAATATGACCAAATCCAAAAAAATCCAAATTTCTGTATTTTTTTTCAAAACATAACTTTGTATAGGACCAAAATAAAAAATTAAGTCAACTTATAGGACCAAAACCAAAACAATCAACATTTAGGACTAAATCCAAAATAAAAACAAAGTTACAGGATCATTTCCAAAACAAGTCAATATACATGACCAAAACCAAAATGAAGCCAACATACAGGACTAAAATGCTAATTTTCCCTTTAAAATAGCATAATATGTAATCGTTATCATTTGAATCCTTTTGAAATGGTGAAAAGCTGAAACGTCCAACTAAAACTTTTCTCCAACGTACATAACGGATTTGAATCAAAATCAAAGTTTGAAATCGAGTCATTTCAAATGTAACATAATGTGGGACCTGAAATAATTTTGTCCAATACGTAGAATATGGACAGCAAAGAAAAAACAAACCCTATCAGCTAAGTTTTAAATTAGGAAATATTCAATTTATATAGATTTTATTTTTACTTCCAAGATATATCTTGCTAAATTAAAGCGTGCTATTACTTCCCGTGATTTGACGTCGTATTTTCAAATTTAGGAAAATTTCACATATAGAAAAAATTTAAAAAAGACATTATATTTGATTTTTTTTATGATTTACTTTGAATTTTACTCTATATATTATTTGTAAATTTATAATTTATATTTATAAATAATAATAATCCCTATATATCTTTCTCTATCTATTCTATTTATTAAAACTGAAGGGTTGGTACGCTGTATGACTAACCACATTTATTTTATTTTTTAGTGTATATTTAATTATCAAAATGTCATTTTATTTTGTCAATTGATAACTACTTATTTACGAACATATCACTTCCATTAGATTTTTTTTTGCTCTTTTATGAATATTTATTTTAAAAAAATACCATTTTTTATTTCACTATTTATTATTAATTTTATTTTCAATTAAAAAAATTGACATTTACATGCGTCCGAATACTAGTACTATATTAAGGCTACGTGCCTTTGTTGGTATGTTGGTGTATCTGGGTAGCAGCTTCATACCATTTCTTTCCCCAGTATTTGACGGTTATTTATTTAAGAAAGGTCACAACTATAAAATTGATGTATATATTTTGCTAATTGGTAATTATTTATTTATGAAAATGCTATTTTCAAAATTGTAGTATGATTCCTACTTAATTTGTATAATTATGATTTTACAAGCCACACAACTCTACCCGGATACTTAGTAACAAGAATAAGTGCATGCCATGCCCCCAAGGAAATGTCCAAATTAGTGAAATAGGTGAACTCTTGGTCAGAGGTCAGAAGTTCGAACCATGCCAACATCTTCTTGAATTAACATGTCGCACAGAGTTTGCCCAGTGTGGTTTATCTGATTAGCGCAGTTTGCACGCTATTGCGTTAGTTCGGGGATTTACCCAGAGCACACCAAAAGATAGCGGCTGCGGATTCCCACGTCACAAAAAAAAAATAACTGCATGGAAATAATTATGTCATCGGCTTTTCATTAATTTTTATAAAATAATAAGATTGGCCCAATCATTGAGCTCGACTCGGGCCCAAAAAATGGGATATTATCACCCCTACTAGTACAAACACACCAAACTCAGCCCAAGAAAACTTGGATTTTTCAATATTGCAAAAGAGCTCCACTTTTCTTTATGCAACCCCACATTTTTTAAAATATAACAAAATGACAATATTTTTGAATTTTTTTATGAAATTTATTGTTTAAAAAAAATGTCTCCTATTTTTGATGCTTTTAAATAAAAAAAACTCAATTCAAAAGGGTAATAAATTGAAAACAAGAAAAAAAAATGAGAATAAAGAAACTTATAATTAATTTTTTTATAAAATAGTTTTTCAAACACATTTTCAAATATTTTAAACTATTAAAATATTTTTATTAAATAGTTATCCAAACACATATTTATTCTTAAAAAAACTTTTAAAACTTTTTATAAAATTTTTGTAAAAAAAAGTTTCAAAAAAACGTTTTTAAATTTTTTGTCCAAACAGAACCTTAATATACTGACTCTTTATTTAAAAAAAAGTTAATTAATTATTCAATTTATATGTTTTGTATTCAAGGGTTTAGGTTTTGTCATCACCAAAAAATGAAAAAATTGTTAGGACCCTCAGTTTTGGTGATGACAGACAAACATTTTTTGTTATAAAGCAAATCATTTTAATTACAAGTACTCTAGATGCCAACAATTCAACAAGTTCTCCAGTTCAACCAAGCAGAACTAGTTCAATTAGTTCATCATTCAACAGTTCAACCAAAAAAAACCAATTCAATAGTTCAATCAGTTCAATCCGTTTGAATAGTTTACTTGTTTCAAAACCAGTTACTAAAGTCAAGGACACAACATGTCATCCTTGTTAAAAATATCAGTTATCCCAACCGTTGATTGGTTTAAAAAACTGCTCAGAATCGTTGGGGTATTGAATATATTTCCATTGAAAATTTATGTCGTTAAACTGATGTCTCAACATCTTCATTTTTGCAAGAAAAGTCACACTCCAAAAGTAGACAAATTGACGACATTAAATTTTCAAGACTCAAGTGTTCAAATATTTACCAAAAATAGTATATGTGGACGGTTTACTTTATCAGTTGCAGTAACCGCTCTAATCAATTTTGGGAAAGGGCTTTATCTAGCATTTATTGAAGCAAGGATAAAGAGTTGAGATGAAAGGTAACATCTTTACTCAAGTATTTAATGAAGAATTCAATTGAATGTTGGCATTGATGTCTATATATAGTGGATGCAAACAAGCTTAAAGACTACTGAACAAATTTGATTTACGTACTTTATCAAGCTTTCATACTTTGAGTACTTGCCATTTTCCAATCATCTACGATGCTTAAATAGCCCACACATACAAGTCCAAAAATCATAGCATTAAGAATCTCCAAGGTCTTAGAGTTTACTACTCAACAGCTCATCTTGGACCGTTGAAGAGTTGATCGCCAGTTTGAATCTTCGGATTTATTCACTTTCCTACTCGTATCTATATTGGTGTTGAATACATGTTGTGTTTATTTGTGGTGTACTAGGAGTTCCGATTTAGGCAAATGATAAGTCGTAAAAGTTGGAGTGAGTTATATACAAGAGTTGTATAAACAAAATTTTCTAGTGAATTCATTCTAAGTTAAAGAAGGGAAAACTTAGAATGAGTTTTGCCTTCGAAATTCCATGATCCACGTGTTATCTTATGTATTGCTACTTGTGCTTGTTTAAGTATAATATTATCACAAAAACACTTGGACTTTTTTATCCGCACATTTCTTGTGGTCTAACCATTTTCGAGGTTGAGAAAAATAGTCATGTTTAGCTAACACTAACAACACAAACTATTTTAATTTGAAAAAGCTCAAAATATTTTAAGAGTGTGTGTTCACACTCTGTACACACACAACCGATCCCAACAAGCAACGATGAAATTTCATATCTTAATTATTAATCCATTTTTAGAATTAATAATCATATTTTTATTTAACAGTCCAATTATTTATAATTGAATTTAATTAAACAAAAAAATATTTAACAACAATGGAATTTCAGCTTTTTGCCTAAAATCGCACACTGAAACTGAATATTATTTGTAGTCAGTTTAATCATGTGTAATTTTTGAAGCTATTTTTCAATCTATTCACTTTCGAGTCAAGATCAAATAACAAACATGTGATTAATTAGCTAGATTAAAAGCAATAAATATATTTGAATCAATAACATAAAATAGATCAAAAAATTAATCAATCCAATACATTGGCCCTACCGTGGCCCCAGTCAAAAGGCAACTACCACATAAAATCAAGACTAGAAAAATATAATGTTTGAATTCGTTATAATAAAGAAATAATAGAACAATGAGAAAATCTAAGTGATGGCGCGTGAAGCGCGTTTTCTTCACCTCTCTTCGATCCATAACTGCCGTCTTGAAAATTTGTCCAAAAGTCCTCCAAAGTTGCCCAAGGTTTTTTTGTTTCATCAAAAGCCTTATTTTTCTCAGTAAATTTGTGACCATGAATGTCAAAAAACCGAGTTCAATTAGAAGTTTCCATAAATTCCAAAATTCTTCACAAAGTAAGGGAATTTTTGGCAAAAAGGACAAAAGGCCTAGACCGGGTCCGTAAGGTCATACAAAGTTCGTGTCTTCATCTTCTTGACTTTTCTTGGCATGCTTTTTATGATTCTTCCTTGATTTTCAGGCAAATTCCAGCATGGCACCGTGTAGTCTGACTTTATTTTTTCATTTTAAAGCTTTTCCAACTAGTCAAACCTATAAAACATAAAAATATGATGATTTAAGCGCAAAACTCAGAATATAAGTTCTAAATAAGCTTTAATACGACAAATAAAATTCTAAATCTACTATAGAATTAATGCTTTATCAACTGCGTAGGAAATACCTCGCGTAGGTGGTCGTTGGACCACCCACACAAGGTCAACCCATGGGAAGTGGCACACGAGCATGTCTCCTGTGTGGGTATGACAGATGTTTTGCACTTATTTTTTTTAGCAATTTATGTGCTATATCATGCATGTAAGGATTCGAGTGTGGTTTTATGTGCATGATGCATGAAAAGTTGTTGAGAACGTAGAGAATGACTTATTAGATCTCTAACTATACATAATGCATAATGATTGAAATATTTCTTTTCATGAAAGTTAATTTAAGTATGAAAGCATGATGTTTATGAAAATTTATAGGACATGTTTACTTTTATTGTAAATGGCATGAATAATTTTCAAGCATGAATGTTTTATGAGCATGAAAATGTTATTTTGATGTTTATGTGTACTTGAAGTGACAGTACGAGACTGGTGCCCCAGGATGAGCTTATTTTATAATACTTGTAATTGTGAGAATGAGTCCTTCTACACAAATTGAATTTCAGAGTGATGGACTAGGGGTTTTGGTTGACAAGTGTGTTAAGTCCAAACCAAAGTGGGTTGTTGCAAATTAGTTGCAATCATCAAAGTCTTGTAGTGTGAATTCTTCTAGAAACAAAATAAAAGGATCCGTAAAAGGATTACACCACCTTGAAACTTCAAGAAACAATCAGTTGTCTCAATTTATTCTTACTTATTTAACTCCGCCGATTTTGATAAAAGTATCTTTAGTTGTTCAACTAATATTGCAGGTCTATTTCTTCGCATAGTTGTAAACTTGCTGACTTGTATCTCGACTGAGTAGGGATATAATCGATTAGTCTTTGATGAGTGCATTTTGTATGCATTAGTTTGTGATAGGTTTATGTCTATTTTGTGTGAATTCATATTATTTTTATGTGTTTTTATGCGTTTTAGTGCATGCTTGTGTATTTCACTCTCCGGGTTAATTTTATAGGAGAATGGATTTCTGAAAAATGAATTACAGCAACCTTGGTCAAAAATTCAAATTTCATTTTATAGAGGCCCGAATCCAATCTCCACTGTTCAAAATAAAGTTCAAGATGTTTTGAAGTTGCTGTCCAAATTTCAGCTCGATCCGACGACTATAACTCAAATATGAATTTTCAAAATCGTCGTGCGAAGCAGAAACATCCACTCGCTCGAGCGAGACTTGTGCTCGCTCGAGCGAGCGAAATGTGCCAAAAATCTTCCGAGACAGAAAGTTGCTCGCTCGAGCGAGCGAGCCTAGAAATCCTTCGAAACAGAGTCATGCTCGCTCGAGCGAGTGGAGCATGCAGAATTTGTATTTTTGGAAACTCTTGCTCGGATTGGATGCTATCTTTTGAAGACCTTTGGGCATATAAATACAAATCTAATCATCAGATTAAAGGGTTTCAACATGCAGAGAACACAGAGGGCGGCTACTAAAACTTGAGAGAGAAGATTTCTCGTTTTTTCTTCTTTTCTTATTTTTATTTTTAGTTCAAGATTAAAACATTGTTTGAATCATGATTTTGGTTCGTGAGTAGTTTTTCTTTCGATCAAGGCCATGTGATTGGACTAGACAAATTTATATAGAAAACTTGAATGTTTGTTTGGGATTTTTTAGACTTGATTTTATTTTATTGATCATCGGATTTATATTTATCTTGTGAATAGCCTGATCAACTGTTTGCTTGCATGTTAATCGATTCCAAGTCGACGGAGGAGGTTTCGATTTCGATCACTTTGATAATCAACATATTGTAAAACCGACTAAAAATAGAATTCGGTTTCAATGTGCGGTTTAGGAGTTTACTGAATTCTCACAGTTATTCATGCATTGAATGTGATTAGAATTACGAAAGATTAATTCGTTAATATTTGAATAGGTTTGATTGTTCTAGAAAGAGAATTACCGTGAATTAAGATTAAATCTAAAACTTGAATCGACTAATTGTTACATAATTTTTCTGGTACCTACATGTGTCCTTGATCGAGCTTTTCCCAAATTGAATTTTAATCCAAAAGCTTTGCTGCATTTTTACTGAGTTGAATTTTATTTTCTATTTAATTCCTTAGTTTAAAATCTGAAATCACTCTTATTCATTAGTCTAGATTAAGTAGGAATAATCGTATTTTGATATTCATAATTATACAGTCCCTGTGGGTTCGACATCTGGACCTTTGTCCACTTTACTATTACTTGACCTGGTACGCTTGCCAGTAGATTCTTAATCATACCGATTTAAGCGGTCAGTCTTGCTAACCCAAGCTAGTCAGCCAAAAATTTTAAGAGGTGTTCATTCATCCCCCTCCTAAACACATCACTAATCCTAACAAGTAGTATCAGAGATGGTTTGTCTTGACCTCTAAACCTTGATACCAATATGACCTCATTCAGCAGAATTCCCATGTATTCAAAGGAAGAATTTGGTGATTGGAAGATAAGGATGCAAGAACATCTTGAAGTTTAGGATGATTCTATGTGATATGTCATCACAGATGTCCCAATCAAGATTATGAAGGCAAACACTCCAGTGGCCATCACAGAAGATTCACCACAGATGATAGAAAAACACAGAAGTGAGTGGACTGCTGATGACGAAAAAAAAAAAGCAAATCTGGAAATGTGACTAAGGATATATTTTATAATACTTTTGTAATGCCCCGAGAATATTTAATTTGAGAATTTACGGGATTTAAGATTTTAATTTCGGGTTTATTAAATTGAAGGACTGAATTGAAGTTTAAAAATTGAGCAAGGACTGAATTGAAGTTTTGAAAATTCCAGGGACTAAACTGTAAATTAATGAAGTTGTCTTAAACATCACTTAATGAGGTTGTCTCCTCATTATTATTTTCTTCTTTAACGTGAAGAAGAATGAGAAAGCTGGAGAAAGCTTCCAACTCGATTATCGTCCGTTCCAAGCTCCGATCCACCGACATCCGCCCATTGGATTTTGAAAATAATTGCATATGTTCGGAATCCTAGCGTCGAGGGATACATTTTAACGTAAAGTTTGGTAAGATTCTACCAAATTTTAAATTTTGGATGTTGTTGGATTCGAGATTTGATTGCATAAACATGTTCTTGAGTTGATAGAGATGATATATCTAAGACGGTTTGATAAAATACCATCGTTTCAACATGTTTTCCATTTTTATTGTAATTTTTGGAAATTTCCAGATTTTAGGGGCTATTTATTTCGAAAATTTAGGATGATATTGTGTTGGAATTGTGATGATATTAATGTTGAAGAATTTCGAAAATATCGGATAATTAACAGTTATGTTGTCGGATTGAATTTAGATGAATTTTGTGGTATTTGGATTGAGCTAGGCATTGAAATGAGTTTGAAATGTGATATTGAGTGCATTATTATCCATTTCAGATTTGAATTGGAGATTATCAAATTTGAGTTGCAAGAATTCGAGTAATTGAACGTTCGATCAAGGTTTGAGTTGATTATCGCCTTGAAATATTGATGCTCGATTGAATGGAAATTGATATGAACTTTGTATGTTGTAGCTTTGCAAGTTGAACATTCCGGAATCGAGAATTAGGGTATGATCATACGAGGAATGAATGGGATTGAGCCTCAAGATGAGTTGATTTTTTGAATCCTGAGAAAAATCACACACTTTACTTGTTTATGCGTTATTCCTTGATGTATTGATTCACGTGATTTAAATGTCATGAATTTTTTTGATTCTCGATAATTAGCTGTGTTGCTTATATGTCATTTACATGAATCAAATGTTATGCATATGTTGAGATGATTTGAAATGAGTACTAGCGAGAGCAAGCTATGTTGATATATGTATATTGTATCATCTCATTCATATTGAGTCTGATTTCTTTCAGAATTGATAGCATCGATGACGAGTTACAACATCGATACCGAGGTCGGATACAAACCTTGATGTCGAGGTCGGATACGAACCTTGATGCCGGGTCGGATACAAGCCACGAGGATTTGATATGCATATGCCTATGCCGAGATCAGATGCGAATCTCTATGACTGGTTCGGATACGAACCTCGATGATTGATGCCCGTTGTTGCAAGCCAGCATATTTTTGAACATGCATTTCATGAAAACATTATTTATTTTAAAATAGCATCGATTGAGTTTTATCGATTTTTGAAATGCATTTGAATTATGACATTTGATTATTATATGCTTCCATTGTTCATACTAAGTTTTTATAATTACCGGTTTTCCGATTGTTGCTTTTTCTTGCGTGTGTGCATTGCAACAGGTAATCCAAGGCCGAGTCATTGAGGTCCATGAGAGTATATGGGATTGAATAGAAGTGGAGCTCCGAGTTTTAGCTTCTTTTATTGGGCTTGTAACTTGTACAATGTCGAGTATTTTCCATTGTCGAGTCATGTTGTATTTTAATCTCGTTTTGACGATGTTTGACACCTTTTTTATTGTAGAATTTTATTATTGTGTCGATGTGGCGCCATTCCAGACTTTTAATCCAAGTAATGAAAAAAAATAAAATGGAGATGGAGATGCGCAGGGCATGGGCTCCCGCGCCTGTGGTTCGAATTCTTTTTTTTAAAGTTTTTTTTGGCGACGTGTTTTCGCGTCGCCAAATGCCCTGGAGTTTTTTTTTTTTTATGTATTTTCACCCGGGGACCCACAACTTTGGATAAGAATACCTTTAGCAAGATAAATATGTGTTCAACTGCCAAATAAATTTGAGAAAAGCTCACTCAGATATGTGATGGAAATGGTCAAGACAAGGACAATGAGCTTATTGTAGCAATGCAAAAAACTGAAAGCATTAAAATGAAGCCTGGGGAATCCACGAGTGACTTTGATGAAATATTTAGTAATCTTGTGATTGGTAAAGTAATATCAACAAAGAATATTCAAAAAAGAAGTAGAACTCAAAGTAATGAGAGCTCTTCAATAGAATGAGATGTGAAAACTATTGCAATGAGGGAATCAAAGGAATTGAACAAGCTAGAATTGCATGGTCTATTTGCCGATTTAAAAGCTTATGATTTGAGCTCGAGACTAGAACTTGAGAAGATTCAGTTCCTAAAGTGACTAAGGCTCTAGCAGCAACCACTGCCGAAACATCTTTATTTGAGAAATATTTTGAACAATTAAGCAATGATGTCATGTAATTATTTGTTAAGAAACTTGGAATTTTTTTGAGAAAGAATCAAGGGGCGTTTCATACTTATATCCTAATTCAGCATCACATGAAAAACTTATAAGACAACGGTAATCCATACTTCAATTGTGGAAAGAATAGATATTTCATTGATTGCACCAAGTCCAGAAAAGAGAAGAAATCTTATGCGAAGTAGAATAGAATCTATGACAAGAATAAGAAGCACAAAGAAGAGAAGAATTCCTTTAGAAAGAAAATGGATCCAAAGTTTTGATTGTAGAAAAAGGAAAAAGTAAATGGGCAGAATCAGACACAGAGTCATTTGAATAAAAAAACTCTACTGGCAGTCCACTGCATAATGGCTGATAGTGAGTTAGAATAATATAGTATTTATGAGGTATTCATTTTGATTTGAAGATTTCATATATAATGATTTGGTAGAAGCATTATAGAAATATTAAAATAGTACAAAAGACTATCTCAATGATGTGATGAAATTAAAGCCAAACATAATGATCTGTTAAAACAAAAGACTGAGTCAAGTTGGAAACAACAAAGTGAAACAAACAGTCTAAAAAGAGAGAATGCGGAGCTGAAAACGGAATATGAACGAGGACAAGCCGATTATAAAAATCTGTTGTTAGAGAACAAAATATTGAATATATTGATATAAGCTTGGAACAAGTCATCTGTATCTTTAGAGATAATTCATGAGCTGCAAAAGCCATTAGGAGACAATTCAGATCTCGACTTTGGTAACTACAGAAGCAACTCTGCCGATAATACTACTCAATCGTGTCTGGATGAGAGAAAAAAATAATTTTATTAAATTTGTGAGATCCAAAATGACATATTAACATCAACAACTAATGAATCAATTTGAAAAAAAAAACATGTTGAAATAGTGAACAAAGGAAAGTAGTTTCACATTGGCTATGAGAATCCCGAGAAGAAAATAACCAAGCCGAAATGGTCTATATGTAGAAAATTTTTTGTAAGGCTCACTTCAATTGAAAGAAAAAACTCACCAATATAATAACATCAAGCTTGTTCAAAGGAGATACAAGGTTTTTGAAAAAGAAAAATTAGTGAAACAACATGATAGAATGAACATATACTATGTATCACACAATATCGCTTATGCACAACCATTGATAAATAGACAAAGTACCAAGCTGATTAGTCTAATGCCAGTTTGGGTTTCAAAAGGGATAGTTCAGTTTGGACCTAAATAGGAATGAGTACCAGCTAGTTATAATTTTTTATTGCGGTATTTTTGGTCACAAGCATAAATTGTTAAGTTTTAACATAAGAACTAAGTCCAATTTGATCCCACTGAAATTGAATCAAATGATATTATATTAAATATTTGAAATTAATAAAATCTTATTCCTATTCAAAGATACGAGGATGAGTTGATTTTAATTAATTAAAAATTTCAATAAATAAAATTTAATAACAGTGAATTCACAAGACGAACAATCAAGGAGAAACAAATTCTAGAGGTTTTATTTCATTTGAATTTCCACCAAGATTAATCCTATTGATTTGTTTAGCCACCTATCTCAGATTACCTACTAATAAAAAACTTTAAGCATGCAATTACATTAAACAGTTAAACATAATCTGATTAGAACTGTGAAAACTTCAATAAATACCAATCCGAAAGTATACAACTGGAACAAGAATTGAAAACCCCAAAATATTAGTTATACAACTCAATCGAATATAATAACCACCAAAATAATCTTAAACTAAACCATCGGTAACCTTCGTTCTCAGGCCTTGGTCACCGACCGAACGCTGATCAAGATCAAGGGTCAACTTACAAACTGCTCGTTGAATGAGGTGTCCGAGATATAAGCAAAGATGTGAGCGCTAACGCCAATACGTAAATATGAGTATACATGCTTATGAAATGCATGAAACATAAATTATGAATGATATGGTAAATGAGGATCAAACTTCGAAATATCATGCTCAGAATGTAGGCGCCACAATATGCGAACTATGACCTCGAAGGATCCAGTTGGTTCCAACACATACTGACTACTATCTTTGACTATCACCATCCTTGGTTAATCGCACACACTATCTTGTCGATCCTATTGGTTTCAACATGGTACTCGGTCAGAAAAGGATAAAATAGGGCCGAGCGACCTTAGACAACTGACTTTCTCGAAAGGATAACATGCTCAACATAATATGCCAATACCGTATACATAAACATGAACAATATAAAAATGTATCACATGATAGGTAATAATACAACAGATAATAATGCAGCACATAAATATGCATATTAAACAGACTACCTTGGCCAGTACTTACGTACCTCAACTCACTAATTTTGCAGTACAACTGTCTACAGTCCAAGCCTACAAGTTTTGTGAATATCATATCACTATAACCTATCTAAAAGTCTTAACTAATCTAATAATAACTTCCAATAACTACTAGGGATCCATGACCTATACTTGCATCTGTCATCAACCGCCAGTGTCAAAGGCCCAAAACTTTGGCACCGTCCCGCTACGATTCTATTAGCACCTTGCTATTGCCCGGCCCTCGATGGTATGGCCCAAAACACTCGACGTAGACTAAATATTTCGAATAACACTCAATTTGTACTTGAAAATGAGGTTTTAATGACTATTAATGGGGTAGGGCGATGAAACTTAAAATTTGTAATTATTTATATGTTAAAAAGTTTGTTTTAAAATTAAAGTTTCATTAAAATTATGAAGTTGTATTATTTTAGTGTTATGTGTTTATATTTAAATATTTTATTAAAAAAGTTGTATTTTATGTTTTGCGCAGGTTTGGTAAAAATAAAATTACTCAAGATACAAAGGTCATATTAGAGTAATCTCAAATCCTGTAGAATCAAAAAAGAGTCATCTTCAACTTTGTAGAAGACGAGAAATTCCAAAACCCTCATTAAGATGATCAAAATAATCAAACATCAAAATGGAGACAGATTTACTTTTACTATGACCAGCTTGTAGTAAAAATATCATAACTATTTCACCTTTTACCCAAAGAGGTGAACTATATGTCAAAACACATCTACACAAAATATCATACGTGTTCTATGTTGAATGGAAAGGCTAAATCGATGGTCTAAAGCATCAAACATGACAATTAAAGTTGAGTCATGGTATTGACATTCAAGGAGACAAGCACCCACCAACTTTACTATTCCACATTTAATGAGCCTTGGACTCTTGCTCTCATTTGGCCTATAAATAGATGTGTTGTATAAGCTTTGTAGTGTGCAAAAGTGTAGAGAAATTTCTCACTTGTAAAATAAATATTTTGTGTGTAATAATAAGAGTTTGAGTGTGCATATTTCTCCAAGTTTAAGTATGAAATTTCTTTTATCCTTAATCTTGAGTCTTATGTTCATGGCAAGCTAAATCCTTTTATGTCAAGATGAAAAGTTTTCATTGTTGGTCAAGTAAGATCGTTTATATTTTGTATATTCTTTCCTTTTCTATTTTTATTTTTACTAATTGATCTTTATTTTTAGGTGTAATTTGGATGATTTATTGTTATCTATTTACATCAAATACTTGGTACCTTGAATGTGGTTACCTTGATTTGTTGTCTAATATAATACAATAAATACTACAATAATTATATACTATAAATATATGTATCAATTTATAATAAAGTCATATATATTATTTAGACAATAGCGTGGCTCTGCCGGTTGTTCTAAATAATATATTGTGATTTGATCTAACATTTACTTTTTCGCAACTAACATTTACTTTCTTGCATCTAACATTTACTTTTCCGCAACTAACATTTACTTTCTCGCATCTAACATTTACTTTCTCGCAACTAACATTTACTTTCTCGCATCTAACATAAAACAAAAGTCATATATTTTATTTAGACGATAGCGTGGCTCTGCCGGTTGTTCTAAATGAAATATGGTGATTTGATCTAACATTTAATTCTATGTCAATTTATATTTATGCACTTATATATATATTATGGGTACCATATATTAATTATCGGTTAATCTGATATTAATATAGCGGGAACTATATTATATGATATATTTGTTTAAATATTTAATTGTTCTTTTATGTTTATGTTTATGAATCTATATATATATTATGGGTACCATGTATTAAATATCGGTTAATCTGATATTAATATAGTGAAAACTATATTATATGATATATTTGTTTAAATATTTCATTGTTCTTTTATGTTTATTCTTATTTTAGTTTTTTTTATTTATTTTTGTTAACCAATCTTAAATAAACCAACAATGAACCTTTGAAGTCTTGGCAATTTTATAATTTGTGTATTTGAAGTTTAATAATAATATTTCCATCTATAATATATCATTGCTAAAATTAAACTTACAGCATCCTCTCCATGGATCGATCTCGTACTCACGAGTATATTACTTGCAGACAACCTATACTTGGGTGAATTACAATTTAAGTTGTAGCAAGTTTTTGGCGCCGTTGCCGTGGAGGTATAAATTAAGTTTAATTTTTTTATTTATGTTACCTACGTAAATAGTATGTTGTTTTTAATTGTATGATTGTTTGGAGTCGTAAACAAAGTGGTAGACTTGTTCGAGTATCTGAAAATATTTTAAACATGGAGGATAATTCTAATAATCAAGATGATAATAATAATAATAATAATCAAGAACATGAACAACCAAGAATACTTAGGCACCATATGAATCCAATAAGAAATAGTACACCATTTTGTTTAGTTTTTCCTCCTGATGCGTCTAATTTCAATTTTAAGCCACAAATCATTCAACTTTTACCAAATTTTCATGGCCTAGATTATGAAAATCCATATTTGCATTTAAGAGAATTTGAGGAGGTTTGCAACACTTATACTGATCAAAATTGTAGCATGGATATTGTTCGATTAAAGCTTTTCTCTTTTTTTTTTTAAAAGATAAAGCTAAAACATGGTTGCAAAATTTGAGATCAAGTTCAATAAGATCATGGGAAGAAATGTAACAACAATTTTTAAAAAAGTTTTTCCCTTCCCATAGAACAAAATCTTTTAAAAGATAAATTACAACTTTTTCTCAAAAACAAGGGAAAACATTTTATCAATGTTGGGATAGATATAAAGAGTTACTTAATACATGCCCACATCATGGTTTTGAAATATGGAGGATAGTTTCTCACTTTTATGAAGGTTTAATACCTAAAGATAGATAAATGATAGAATTCATGTGTAATGGAACTTTTGAAGATAAAAACCCAAATGAAGCTATGGAATATTTGGAGTCATTAGCAGAAAATGCTCAAAATTGGAATAATATAGGCTCAATTGAACCACTAAGTAAAACCAATAATTCAACAAATGGGGTTGGTATTTACCATCTTAAAGATGATGTAGATATTCAAGCCAAACTTGCATCTTTAGCAAGAAAAATTAAGTCATTAGAAATGAAAAAGAGTGATCAATTAAAAAGTGTTCAAGAAATTATTTGTCATATATTGACACACATGATCATCTTAAAAAAATTTGTCCTACTTTGCCTTCATTTAAATAATGTCTCCATGAACAAGCCAATTATGTTAACAATTTTAAAAAACCAACATTAGATCCTTTTTCACAAACATATAATCCTGGTTGGAGAAATCATCCTAATTTTAGTTGGAGGAACGATAATAATGCACAACCTTCACAACAACCTTTTCAAAATAACCAAAATCATCAAGGTTATGTTCCTTATATCCCACCTCCAAGAAAACATTTTGAAGATGAAATTCATGCATACATTCAAAAGCAAGAGTCTATCAATATTCAAAACATTCAATCTATGAATGATTTGAAAGAAACTGTAGTAACCCGTATCCAAAATAATGATTAATAGGTAATTAATCAAGTGATCATGTTTAAAATTAATAAAACATGATTAAAGAAATTCCAAATGGATTAACAGATTCCGAAAATAGATCCAGGACACTCGAAAATGGTGGGCTTGGCTCGGGAGGTTCGGACGCTCCGAACTGGTGTTCGGAGGACCCGAACATGATCGGAGTCAAGATCGAAGGCCCGAGGAGTTCGGACGATCTGAAGAGGGGTTCGGAGGATCCGAACCAGGATCGGAGGCTCCGTTGGTGGAATCGGAGGACTCGAACAGGGTTAGGGCTTACGTCAGCAAGGTTACGTCATGACTGACATCACTGATGGGACTTCGGAGGACCCGAAGTTAGGATCGGACAATCCGATCGTGTTCGGACGATCCAAAGTCATGATCGGAGGATCCGAACCAGTTTGGAGGGCCCGAAGCCGAGTTCGGACGGCCCGAACGCCGTCTATAAATAGAGGAGCCGAGGTTCATTTGTGACTCGCTCATTTCCTCTCTTCTCTCTCTATTCCTAAGCCTTCTAACTCAGATCTAGGGAAATCTAGGCGTCCTACGGGAAATCCGGAAGTGGCTTAGTGATCTAGGCGTCGTCGCGGAGCTGTGGCCTAGTTTTGAGGCTATCTACAGCAAAGGGCTAACGACGGACGCAGGTATAGCTTGGGAATCCTAAAAATATTTAGGAGTATGCATTAGCTTAGTTAAGGCTTTTAGAGCTTTATTATTGATGCATGGATATTTGCATTGTAATAGCAGTAGACTGGAATAGTAGGCTTGGAGTCTAGACTAGCGGAGCTAGGTTTGACCAGCAGTGTTAGAGGTACGTAAGTACTGACCGAGATAGCCAGCATGATATATTTTCATGTATGTTGCATGAGTATGTGCTATATGTCTTATCATGTTTTAGCATGTTTTACCGTTTTAGCACATACATGATTTTACGTGTGACTGCATCCGGAGAGATGTGAGTCATTGACAGTCTCCATAGGGAACAGTGATCTCATATTGGACTCGAGTCAGGTATGACAGTTTCCATATAGGACTTGTATCCTATTTTGGATTTGGGTCAGGATGGGGTTGGCTCAGCCCTGATATGGAATATACGAGTACCCCGCGGAGTAGCTCTCTAGCCGGTACTGTATATTCCTGATGCCATGAGCAAGTGTTTTCACTTGAGTTTTAAATCATATTGTGTGCGCATATCTGTATTTATATCATTTGCTTTCGTATTGAGTGTTATCGCTCACGCCCCTGTGTTTGGGTATCGTGGTGTACCTTGTGGCAGGGCAGGTTTGAGGCTGGACGGTCCAGGCGGCTCTCAGCAGGATTGAGCTTCGAAGAGAGTGAGGTTGTAGAGGGTAGGGATTTGTTTACCCTGAACCTTCGATTTGGTTGTATAAATAATATTTATACACAATTGTTATCGTCGGTTGTATTCTGCCGATTGGATTTGTTGTATTTTAATTATCCGCTCTTTACGCTTTAAGTTTTAATTGCATGCGCTTTTATCGTAACTCTGAATAGTTAGTGGATCCGGGTTGGGTCACTACATTTTTGGTATCAGAGCGCATTGCACTGGGAATTTCGTAAAGCGGATTAAGTTATTATCTGTTATTGTGTAACAGATGGCAGATTACGATGAGAGCCACGATAGAGGAGGCGGCGATCATTGGGGGGACCCGAATGATCGTAGACATCGTCAAGGACAGCCTGAGGAGCGCAAGCGAGTGAGCATGCGTAGATTCAAGAAGGTTAGCCCAAAGCCTTTGTCGGGAGGTGAGACAGCTGAAGAGGCGAAGGATTGGCTTGAGAGGATGGAGCAGTGTTTTCAGGAGTTCCGTTGCACAGATGAGGATAGGATGGAGATTCTTGCCTTCATTCTTGAGGGACGAGCGAGGAAGTGGTGGAGATCTACTTCCGCACCATTCATAGCAGCTAGAGGAGTAGCCACCTGGGTAGAGTTCCGTGCTGCTTATCAGAGGTTGTATTTTCCTCCAGCTCTTCGTCAGGCGAAATCCAGTGAGTTGCTGAGTTTGCGACAAGGGACGATGACGATCGAGGAGTACCAGCAGAAGTTCTTTGATCTGCTACCTTTTTGTCCTCATGTTGCTGATAGTTCTATGGCGAAGTTTGACCATTTCCTTCAGGGTTTGAACCCTGATATTCATCGGATGGTTGCTGTGGGCGGCGATGGGACTTATGAGGATTTGGTGGACCGTTGTCGCCAGGCTGAGGATAGTATTCGGAGGAACAGGGGACTTTACTCTTCTTCTTCCAGGTCAGCGAGTGCCAGTGCTTTGGGCCCTAGGGGACAGTCTTTCAAGAAGCCAGGAGGTACTTTGGCGGTCAGAGGCCGAACCGTTGTCGTCAGTGCAGACGCAGACATCTGCCAGGGAAGTGTGGTCGATCGACCAGTGCATGTTTCCAGTGTGGCCAGGAGGGTCACATGAAGAGGGATTGTTCGATGCTGATTAGGGCAGCGAGTGGTTCCAGAGGTTCTCAGGCATCTGTTCAGCCACCACAGTATCAGCAGCCACCTTTCCAGCAGCAGTTTTCGCAGCAGCGCAAGTAGCCGCAGCAGTCTCAGCGATAGCCTACTCATACTCCTTCTCGGGGTCATTCTTATTTGAGGCCACGTGCCCAGGGTCAGGTCTTTGCGCTTAACCAGGAGCAGGCAGAGGCTGACGGTGATCGGATGATTGCAGGTATCTGTAGTTTATGTGGTTTTCCTGCATATGTTTTAATTGATACCGGTGCATCGCATTCTTTTGTTTCAGCACGTTTTGCTAAGAAGTATAAGTTGTCATATATTCCTCTAGACGTGTTATTAGTGGTTTCTACTCCTATGGGTAGCGAGGTTTTAGCCAAGCGTCTAGTTGTGGGTTGTATTTTGGATTTCGAGGGGCATCAACCTAGTACTAACCTGATGGTTCTAGCGATGGAGGATTTCGATTTCATCATTGGGATAGATCTCTTGACTAACTACCGAGTGATAGTGGATTGCTATCAGAGGTTTGTTCAGTTCCGACCAGAGGATGACGAGTCATGGTATTTCTATGGTGAGGGAGCGCGATCCCCGATGCCAGTGGTTTCTGCTCTGAAGGCCCGACGTGCTTTAGAGTCTGGCGGGGAAGGATACCTTATCTACGCCATTGACGCATCCTTGGGAGAGACAGATATCCAAGAGATACCAGTGGTTCGTGACTTTCTAAATATATTTTCGGAGGAGATTCCAGGTTTGCCACCAGTGAGGGAGATCGAGTTTGGCATTGAGTTAGTGCCAGGGACTGCACCGATTTCCAGAACTCCTTATCGTTTAGTGCCATCAGAGATGAAAGAGCTGCATAAGCAATTACAAGATCTTCTTGATAAGGGCTATATTCGACCCAGTGTTTCGCCGTGGGGAGCCCAGTGCTGTTTGTCAAGAAGAAGGATGGTTCAATGCGGTTGTGTATTGATTACCGTCAGTTGAATCAAGCAACAGTAAAGAATAAGTATCCTCTTCCACGGATAGATGTTCTCTTTGATCAGTTACAAGGTACTTCAGTATATTCGAAAATTGATCTTCGGTCTGGGTATCATCAGTTGCGAGTTCGGCATGATGATGTTCCTAAGACAGCATTTCGTACACGGTATGGGCACTATGAGTTTCTAGTGATGCCGTTTGGTCTGACGAATGATCCAGCTGTTTTTATGGATCTGATGAACAGAGTTTTCCGATATTTTCTGGATAAGTTCGTGGTTGTGGGGACCTCGGGTTGCTAATCTCGTCTAAGGGCAACTAATGATTAATTAAACAATTAATCAAACAATTAAAAGATAATAAATCAAGAGCAGAGATTTTTTTTTTTTAAAATTTTGGTCAGGATCGATCCTTGGAACTTCCAGGATCGATCCTGGGACTTTAGAAAAGTTTCTGCCCAGCATCATTTTGTGCCAGGATCGATCCTGTGAAATTCCACGATCGATCCTCGAGCTCTGTTCTGAAAAAAAATAATATTTCAGAAGAATTCTGGTGCTGTCAAATTCGTGCACCAACAATCTAATTCACCAAAAGCATGCTACAATATCTAGGAACATGCATATAATCATATATAACGACTTGAGCATATAATCATACAATTCTTACATCAAATAGATAACGTAAAAGATATTAAATCACAAGCTACACCAACGACATAAGTGAGCTTCAAGTCTCAAGTCTTCTACTAGGTTTGATGTACTCTAATACATATTCGTTCAGCTATAAACCCGAGTCCTCACGTGCTAAATCTTGCTCCCAAGCTGTCAATGTCATCTCAGACCAGCTCCTGCCCCATCTGTTGTGATGCACACATACAAAACAAAACAACAGCCGGATAAACTCCGGTGAGAAATCATTCTCAGTATAATCGACATATAAATGCATTAAATAAATTCATATCTACTCTAAACATGTCAACTGAAGAATAGAGTAAAAATAACGCATATATCGACTCAAATTTCAAATCAAGACTTCAATTTATATAGCGCGCTTATCTCAAGAATTGATTCTATCACGTCATTGCCATCAAGATTCGTAACCGATCTTGACATGGATATCCATCTATCGTAGCCATTCCGGGCTAGAAAATAAGGTTAACCGCAACCTTGGCATAGAATCAATTCAATATATTATCACATCATATCAAAAGCAATAAAGATCCATTACCTGTGATGGATCGACAATAACATAAGTTCTACCTCAAGAACAAGTACTTAAACAAGTATGTGATTTGTTCGGGATAACTCAAGAAGTATCATTCTTGAGTATCAAATCCCTGACTCTCGATGTCATCTTATACCTGTCATTCTCGAGTTTGCGATGTTCCACATCTGAACAGGAAGTACAACAACTCATAGAAAATCTGCTCATTCAAACAACATTCAATCTTCAAGGTAGAACAACTTCAAACCTTGAGCTGATCTTAATCGATTCCAGGTTTGCATTCTCAAGTTTTCAAACATCAATATAAATCTGAAAATGAAGTGATAACAAGTTCTAAACATCAACAACAACTCATCTCATATTCAACTCAATCAACCAATCAATTGTCATACAAATTCCAACTACACTTCAAGTCTAGAAAATTTTAACTTTGATCGAATCCTTCCTCGGTTCAAAACTTTTGATATCGAAGTCTTAACTCGTCATTATCAATCTGAAAATGAGGTATACATAGACTAAACATATCAGCTAAAATCTCAAGTCATTCTTGATACAAACAGCATGCCAAAAGTTTAACAAATTCCGATCCGGCGGCGTAGCGATTGAAAATCGGCAATCGACTCGGTATCGAATTCATTATTAACTGCTTACCAACTTCTAATCAATTCATATCATTCATACTCCTCATATCAGCAGCTATAATCGTATGCTAACAATACAAATACATGCTGAAATACTCAGAAGTTCATATAACAATAAATCATCGTTCCGGTCTCGACAACGACACACATATAAGATCAAGAACATGAAACTATATCAAAGTACTGATATCTGCCAACTTTCGTTCTTCAAAACATGCCGAGATGATTAAATACTTATATCAAATCGAAGGCCTCGTTGCAAGGATTCCAGAACACTTTTCGGAATCAAAATCGGACGATCGGATCAAAAGTTATCGACGTTTGAAAATCGAAAATCAAAAGAAATGGAAAAGCTTCGGCTCCTCTGTTCAACTTTCAGAATTCCATATCAAACATACACGTGACATGCGTACAAATCTGATTAAATCGGATATGTATTGCATATTTGCAATTTAACCCCTCAAGTCTTCATTAATTGCAATTCAGTCCTCGGCCCTCTTTTTAATTCAATTTCAATCCTAAATAATTTAAGAATATTAGAATTTAAATAAAAACTCTAAATATTCCCAAATTAAATATACTCGGATTAAAATTAAATAAATTCGGATTAATTAAATAATCCCAGCCTTTTGCATTTTAGCCCTTCAAACTTCGATATGTGCAAATTAGTCTCTGATCGGGTTTCATTGTCAAAATCAATATTCTTTAATTTCCGAAACATGGAAGTAAATCTTAAATTCCATAAATATTCAAATCGAATATTTATTCTTTTAATTTAAGAATTCTCGGAATTTAATTCTCAAAATCCGTAAATTCTCAAATTAAATATTTTCGACTCGAAAATTAAATCTATCATTTCCATAACTGCTCAAATAAATATTAGCCCATAATATGGAATTTAATTCTCAAATTCCATAATTAATAATTTAATATTTTTGGGCCTTACAATTCCTCCCCTCTAAAAAATGATTTCGTCCTCGAAATCACATTCAATCGAACTATTCAATCTGATAAACTGAATGATTATCTGAAGTTATTTTCACTTCAATCATATAACTCTGAACTTCGTATATCATCTCTTCATCTCTTATCAGATTCTTTCTTCGAATCAGCTTTTATTCTCTTGTACTTTAAGTCATTGAAAAGAATTCGTTCTGAGCTGTTTCTCTCTTCAATCAAGGATTTTTTGACTAATCGACTTAACTCAGAATCTTTTCGATATCTATCTCATCTAATGAAAGTACATAGGAATAATCTTCTGATAATTCCTTCACTTATATACGTGAAACAAATCAGATCCATCATATCAATTTGAAAAGAATAAATCTTTCCATCAAATCATCAATTCTGTCTGACATCTCAGTCAGTGAAATTCAACTTCAGTGATTGTTTCTTTCTCTATATCATTCTATGCTCTGCATAGAAGATATATCAAGTCTACATTGTCATTCTATTCATCGCTTCTAGATCAGTATTCAACTTCATATTTTGAATCTGTACATTAAACTCTGCTCTGTAATTTAAACTCTGATCTTCCTCTATTCTGAATTGAATGATATTTCAAGAATAACTTTTTTGCTTAACGAATCAGTTTCAGCTTCAAAAGTTATATCTATCATTCAATTATTAATTCTGGTTTTTCTTCTCTGTTTTCATTTCGTATAGATTCATCTTCAAAATCTTTGTGTGTCTCAAATCAAATCTGATCTGATATCAACAATTCATGTCTGATCTGATGTCATATATTTCGATAATATTATTTCAACACAAAGAAATCGAATTTCTTTTCATCATATCATCCTAGCATTATCTCAAAATCGACTCATAGCTGTTACAGGAATTATAATCATCAAGTGGCAATACATCAAGTCAAGTAATACCGAATCAGGTATTAAAGTTCTGAGAATATTCTCAACATCTGGAAAATCAACTCAGATAATCCATCAATCGAAGAATGGTATAATGCAATCAAATATATCCAACTCTCAAAACATCAGTCAATCAATCGATGCCACATTCTGTCGAATAAATCTAAAGTCTTAATCATGACAATAGATTTTAATCATTCCTGTAATTTCATCATATCTCTTTCTTCTTCACAAATCTGAATAGATAGCTGTTATTCACATCTCATACAGTGTATTCTACAAATCTGATTAGTCTATTCGGACTATCTATTAATCAGAGTATATTCTGTATTCACAGATTTCAAAGTATTCAGAGCTGTTGATAATCGGTATCATGACAGATAAAATTCATTCTCGAACTTTGATTCATCTTCTCTGAATATTCTTTCAATTCAACAATAATATGTTGTACCTTTACCTCAAAAAGTACTCAATGTCTTCTGATCATCTGTATTACAATGTAATAGTAAACCCAATGTTTCAATCTGACACATTATTTCTTGGCTTACTGTTCGTCTTGCAACAAATCTAATCATGATTCAGTGATTTGATTACACAGACAGATCATCGTATGCAGTAATTTTAATCAATCTGTTCATAACTACCACATGTTTACATCATCTATACTGTGTCATCATGGTAGTTTTGCAAAATATTCTTTCAAATCATAATCTAATTTCAATTATGGAGTTCCTAAACTGTCATTGAACTAATCTAATCAATGATTTTCAACTTCATCAGAAACTTTCTGTACGTTTAACTTCAAAAACGTACTAATTCTGTTACCTCTATTTGTTTTATCTTCTGATAAAACAAGTATTGGATGACTTTTAAATTCATCGTTGTGCATTATCTTCAAAATCCGATATTTTTTTCGGATATATCAAGCACAACCAGATAATCAATCATCATAGAATTCATTCATTCTGATCTGAGGCTTCAATTCATATCTCTATATGGCATTCTGTATTGAATTCTCATCACTTCAGTTTACTTTCTGTGTTTCTTTCATCTTCTAAACAGTTCTGGATTGCTTTCAATCAAAAATCATTCTAATTGATCATATATTCATCTGAATTTTCAAACCAGAATACACAAAAATCTGAAATCAATTGATCGAATGCCTGTTTCATTCTTCATTTCTATTTCTCAATTGAATTCTAATAACTTGATCTCATCTCAATGTGCTTTAATCCTTCCAAATCAATTCTCACTTAATTTGGATTACAGCAATTCTGACTGTTTTAGTATCTATCTCGATACTCAAGCACATAAATTCAAATATCAATCAATCAAATATTCATCTCATTTCTTCGTTCTATTTCCCAATTCGTAACAAATCATATCATCAACCCAAACTTTTACCAAGAATTGAATTGAAATTTCTATCAGTTACGAGCCAAAAATATTTTAATATACTGAATGTATACATCAAACAATCAGTAACTCTTGAAATTCATAATCAGGGAAACTCACTTAAGTCAAGATCATCCACAGAACAATAATATGAATGGCAATATGCTAAGTGAAACAACTCACTAGCATCTCAACTCAAGACGAGTAGATCAAATCAGACTCTATAAAAGAATAAGAGTCAATCAAATCGATTGAGGTCGAATATCAAAACCTCATAATCGATATCACGAATTTCAAAAATTATGATTTTATGATGTAATAACTTCAGTAGAATCAAATAAAGACTCATCTGTAACTGATTTTCATATCATCATCTATCATGCAACATAAACAGATATTTCCATATGAACAAAATCATATTCAGTTTCAGTTCATCGAAGAAATAGTTCTATTCTTCAGTTTAATTCACACAGTCTCTTTTCTGATACAAAGGTGATCATATAATAAGCTTTCAGCTATCATGAATCTATTGCACCAATAATAAACAGGTCAAAACAAAATAAATCTGTTACCTGAAATTTTATTCTCAGGTGCAATTTCATTCTGATCCTCTGTATACTTCTGAAATTTATTCTTCATTCGAATCTTCTTAGAATCAATGTTTCTTCGAACAGATTCTAGCACATCTGCCTAAATTTTCTTTACACTTCTTGTTCTGATATCCTCCTCCACAATGAGTGTACTAATCTCTAACATACTCTGCATTCATAATCAAATTAATCCATCTCGATTCGCTGTCGTATCGTTTACTTCGTATCTGTTCTGGAATAGAAATTGTAGCTAACTTTTTGTTGATCTCACACATTGTAGCATCTTTAAAATTTCACCTTCTGTCTCATCATTCAGCTTCAGTTCTATTAGACAAGGCTATGCCTTTCATAAAATATGTCAATCGTCAACAGTTAATCAAACATATTCTTCGAATTCAAGCCATTAAATAATTCACTCAATCTTGAGCTTTTCATTATTTACAATTCAAAGAATCGTAATAGGCTTGAAAATTCTAATAAGGCATTCCTCAAAATTCAAAATATTCAGCTTCTAGAGGGTATATTTTTCTTTCTCATCATTTGTATCTGTTGTGGCAAAGAATAATAAACAAAAGTCTGTTCTAAGCATTTACCAACAATCAATATACCTCTACCTTCTCATCATTTCTTCATCAGAATCCACCAGCTGGTTGCTAGGTTTCGAAGTTGGTATTCAATCAATCTAATACTATAGTCATCTGTATCTTCGAAAAAAAATGTGATCAACTGATCAAGTTCTCCAAGTCAACTTCTACCTGCAACAACATCTATTCATTCGCTGATGTACTATTCTGTTCAATCGGAAATACTTCTCTCAGCTAAGCAATACTATTTTGTTCCGTCTGACCATACCATTCTGTTTAGTCTGGGGTGCTTACATCACCCAAAGAACACAGTTCTCTTCAATTCTGGGTGCTTACATCACCCGGGGAAAATCTTATAATAAAACAGTAAGAAATTCAAAAATTTACTAATCAGTAAATCAGGCAGTTGAATTTCAAAGATAGATCACGCTCACATGCAATTTATCAAATTATCGATCATCAAATCGAGTAATGCATAATCATGCAATACTATAAATGCATGTGACTCAATCTACCCCGCTCAGCTTCTATCTCAGTCCAAGAAACTTATGCTCTGATACCACCTGTTGTGGGGATCTCGGGTTGCTAATCTCGTCTTAGGGCAACTAATGATTAATTAAACAATTAATCAAACAATTAAAAGATAATAAATCAAGAGCAGAGATTTTTTTTTTTAAATTTTGGTCAGGATCGATCCTTGGAACTTCCAGGATCGATCCTGGGACTTTAGAAAAGTTTCTGCCCAGCATCATTTTGTGCCAGGATCGATCCTGTGAAATTCCACGATCGATCCTGGAGCTCTGTTCTGAAAAAAAAATAATGTTTCAGAAGAATTCTGGTGCTGTCAAATTCGTGCACCAACAATCTAATTCACCAAAAGCATGCTACAATATCTAGGAACATGCATATAATCATATATAACGACTTGAGCATATAATCATACAATTCTTACATCAAATAGATAACGTAAAAGATATTAAATCACAAGCTACACCAATGACATAAGTGAGCTTCAAGTCTCAAGTCTTCTACTAGGTTTGATGTACTCTAATACATATTCGTTCAGCTATAAACCCGAGTCCTCACGTGCTAAATCTCGCTCCCAAGCTGTCAATGTCATCTCAGACCAGCTCCTGCCCCATCTGTTGTGATGCACACATACAAAACAAAACAACAGCCGGATAAACTCCGGTGAGAAATCATTCTCAGTATAATCGACATATAAATGCGTTAAATAAATTCATATCTACTCTAAACATGTCAACTCAAGAATAGAGTAAAAATAACGCATATATCGACTCAAATTTCAAATCAAGACTTCAATTTATATAGCGCGCTTATCTCAAGAATTGATTCTTATCACGTCATTGCCATCAAGATTCGTAACCGATCTTGACATGGATATCCATCTATCGTAGTCATTTCGGGCTAGAAAATAAGGTTAACCGCAACCTTGGCATAGAATCAATTCAATATATTATCACATCATATCGAAAGCAATAAAGATCCACTACCTGTGATGGATTGACAATAACATAAGTTCTACCTCAAGAACAAGTACTTAAACAAGTATGTGATTTGTTCGGGATAACTCAAGAAGTATCATTCTTGAGTATCAAATCCCTGACTCTCGATGTCATCTTATACCTGTCATTCTCGAGTTTGCGATGTTCCAAATCTGAACAGGAATTACAACAACTCATAGAAAATCTGCTCATTCAAACAACATTCAATCTTCAAGGTAGAACAACTTCAAACCTTGAGCTGATCTTAATCGATTCCAGGTTTGCATTCTCAAGTCGTCAAACATCAATATAAATCTGAAAATAAGTGATAACAAGTTCTAAACATCAACAACAACTCATCTTATATTCAACTCAATCAACCAATCAATTGTCATACAAATTCCAACTACACTTCAAGTTTAGAAAATTTTAACTTTGATCGAATCCTTCCTCGGTTCAAAACTTTTGATATCAAAGTCTTAACTCGTCATTATCAATCTGAAAATAAGGTATACATAGACTAAACATATCAGCTAAAAGCTCAAGTCATTCTTGATACAAACAGCATGCCAAAAGTATAACAAATTCCGATCCGACGGTGTAGCGATTGAAAATCGGCAATCGACTCGGTATCGAATTCATTATTAACTTCTTACCAACTTCTAGTCAATTCATATCATTCATACTCCTCATATCAGCAGCTATAATCGTATGCTAACAATACAAATACATGCTGAAATACTAAGAAGTTCATATAACAATAAATCATCGTTCCGGTTTCGACAATGAAACCCATATAAGATCAAGAACATGAAACTATATCAAAGTACTGATCTCTGCCAAATTTCGTTCTTCAAAACATGCCGAGATGATTAAATACTTACATCAAATCGAAGGCCTCATTGCAAGGATTCCAGAACACTTTTCGGAATCAAAATCGGACGATCGGATCAAAAGTTATCGACGTTTGAAAATCGAAAATCAAAAGAAATGGAAAAGCTTCGGCTCCTCTGTTCAACTTTCAGAATTCCATATCAAACATACACGTGACATGCGTACAAATCTGATTAAATCGGATATGTATTGCATATTTGCAATTTAACCCCTCAAGTCTTTATTAATTGCAATTCAGTCCTCGGCCCTCTTTTTAATTCAATTTCAATCCTAAATAATTTAAGTATATTAAAATTTAAATCAAAACTCTAAATATTCCCAAATTAAATATACTCGGATTAAAATTAAATAAATTTGGATTAATTAAATAATCCCAGCCTTTTGCATTTTAGCCCTTCAAACTTCGATATGTGCAAATCAGTCTCTGATCGGGTTTCATTGTCAAAATCAATCTTCTTTAATTTCCGAAACATGGAAGTAAATCTTAAATTCCATAAATATTCAAATCGAATATTTATTCTTTTAATTTAAGAATTCTCAGAATTTAATTCTCAAAATCCGTAAATTCTCAAATTAAATATTTTCGGCTCGAAAATTAAATCTATCATTTCCATAACTGCTCAAATCAATATTAGCCCATAATATGGAATTTAATTCTCAAATCCCATAATTAATAATTTAATATTTTCGGGCCTTACAGTGGTAGTGTTCATCGATGATATTTTGGTATATTCTCGCAGCATGGATGAACATGCCTATCATCTCTATACTGTATTGCAGGTCTTGAGGGAGAGACAATTGTACGCGAAGTTGAACAAGTGTGACTTCTGGATTGACCAAGTTGTGTTCCTTGGTCATGTCATTTCTCAGGAGGGCATATCTGTTGACCCTAGCAAGACAGAGGCTATTCTGAATTGGTCGCGTCCGACTACAGCTTCTGAGATTCGTAGTTTCCTTGGTTTGGCAGGATAGTACCGACGTTTTGTGGAGAAATTCTCTCAGGTAGCTAAGCCTTTGACTCATTTGATGAAGAAAGATGTTTCTTTCGTGTGGTCTGATGCTTGTGAAGACAGTTTTCGTGAGTTGAGACGTCGTTTGATGACAGATCCAGTTCTTTCTTTGCTGTCTGGATCAGGTGGTTTTGTAGTCTTCACCGATGCTTCTCTCCAGGATTTGGGGTGCGTGTTGGCTCAGAATGGTCACATGATCGCTTATGCTTCTAGACAGCTGAAGACTCACGAGGAGAACTATCCCGTTCATGATTTAGAGCTTGCAGCCATTGTCTTTGCCTTGAAGATATGGCGTCACTATTTGTACGGAGAACGATTTGAGATCTTCACCGATCATAAGAGTTTGAAGTATCTGTTCACTCAAGCTGAGTTGAACATGCGGCAACATCGTTGGATGGATCTATTGAAAGATTATGACTGTGAGATTAAGTACCATCCAGGTTCTTCTAACCCCGTTGCTGATGCGCTTAGTCGCAAGGTCTATGTGAGTTCCCTTCGTACCAGTTCAGTTTCGAAGGCAGTGGAGGAGTGTTGTTCTTTAGGATTCACATTCCTTCATAAGAAAGAACACCAAGGGATTCGTGTTTCTTCTGTGCTTGCAGAGCCAGCTTTGTATCGACAAATCCGCGAAGCTCAGAGTTCTGATCTGAAGATGCAGAAGTTGGCCCGTTTGGCTGAGGGTGATAATACTTCTGGTTTTCATCTACAAGGAGACGGTTTGTTATGTCTCTCTGGTCGAGTGGTGGTACCCGAGGATTCTACTTTGAGGAATGAGATCTTATCGCAAGCTCACCGCAGTCGATTCTCTGTACATCCAGGCAGCATGAAGATGTATAAGGATCTTCGCACTCGATTTTGGTGGAAAGGGATGAAGCGCAGTGTTTATCAGTTCATATCCCGATGCCTTGTGTGTCAGCAGGTCAAGGCAGAGTTTAGATGATCCGGAGGGTTACTTCACAGCTTAGAGATTCCTGAGTGGAAGTGGGAGCATGTGACGATGGACTTTGTCACCCACTTGCCTATGTCTTCCAGGAATTGTGATGCTATTTGGGTTGTCGTGGACCGGTTGTCGAAGTCAGCGCATTTTCTTCCCTATAACCGCGATTATACCTTTGATAGGATGGCGGAATTGTGTGTGCGGGAGATTGTTCGATTGCATGGGATTCCGTTGAGAATTTTCAGCAATAGAGATACGAGATTTACCTCGAGACTTTGGGGTAGTTTCCAGCGAGCCCTTGGTACTACTTTTAGCCTGAGTACGACTTATCATCCAGAGACGGATGGACAATCCGAGCGTACTATTTGCACTTTAGAGGACATGCTTCGCGCGGCGGTGATGGATTTTGGCCCAGCATGGCATGATCATTTACCCTTGGTGGAGTTCGCTTATAACAATAGTTTCCATCGCAGCATTGGCATGGCACCATTTGAGCCTCTTTATGGATGTCGTTGTCGTACACCTTTGTTTTGGGATGAGGTTGGCGAGCGTCAGGTTGAAGGTCCTCAGATGATTCAGCAGATGACTAATGCAGTGGAATTGATCCGACGCAGGATTAAGGCGGCCCAGGATCGACAAGCTAGCTACGCGAACACTCACCGGAGACCGTTACACTTCGAGGTGGAAGAGCATGTGTTCTTGCGTGTGTCACCTTTCCGGAAGGTGATGAGATTTGGTCGCAAGGGTAAGCTGACACTGAGATTTATTGGTCCTTTCAAGATTCTCGAGAAGGTTGGGGATGTGGCTTATCATCTGGCCTTGCCACCCGATCTTTCGAAGATTCACGATGTGTTCCACGTGTCCTTGTTGAGGCAGTACGTGGCGGATGAGTCGCATATTTTGCATCCGACCGAGGTAAAGGTAGATCTGGATCTATCATATGTGGAGAAACCCCTGTGGATTCTAGACAGGAAGGACAAGGTACTTCGTAACAAGCGTATACCGTTGGTGATGGTACAGTGGCAGCGCAGAGGTACAGAGGAAGCTACTTGGGAGTTGGAGAGTCGGATGTTAGCCGAGCACACCCCAAGTTATTTTGAGATTTTGTACTCCTTTGTACCGAGTTTGTACTTGTTCAGTGGTAATAAAGAATATTCGTGTTGAATCCTGTAGTTTTCCCCTGACTCTAATTTCGAGGACGAAATTTCTTAAGTGGGGGAGAATATAGTAACCCGTATCCAAAAGTAATGATTAATAGGTAATTAATCAAGTTATCATGTTTAAAATTAATAAAACATGATTAAAGAAATTGCAAATGGATTAACGGAGTCCGAAAATAGATCCAGGACACTCGAAAATGGTGGGCTTGGCTCGGGAGGTTCGGATGCTCCGAACTGGTGTTCGGAGGACCCGAACGTGATCGAAGTCAGGATCGGAGGCCCAAGGAGTTCGGAAGATCCGAAGAGGGGTTCAGAGGATCCGAACCAGGATCGGAGGCTCCGTTGGTGGAATCAGAGGACCCGAACAGGGTTAGGGCTCACGTCAGCAAGGTTACGTCATGGCTGACGTCACTGATGGGACTTTGGAGGACCCGAAGTTAGGATCGGACGATCTGATCATGTTTGGATGATCCGAAGTCATGATCGGAGGATCCGAACCAGTTCGGAGGGCCCGAAGCCGAGTTCAGACGGCCCGAACGCCGTCTATAAATAGAGGAGCCGAGGTTCATTTGTGACTCGCTCATTTCATCTCTTCTCTCTCTATTCCTAAGCCTTCTAACTCAGATCTAGGGAAATCTAGGCGTCCTACGGGAAATCCAGAAGTGGCTTAGTGATCTAGGCGTCGTCGCGGAGCTGTGGCCTAGTTTTGAGGCTATCTACAGCAAAGGGCTAACGACGGACGCAGGTATAGCTTGGGAATCCTAAAAATATTTAGGAGTATGCATTAGCTTAGTTAAGGCTTTTAGAGCTTTATTATTGATGCATGGATATTTGCATTGTAGTAGCAGTAGAATGGACTAGTAGGCTTGAAGTCTAGACCAGCGGAGCTAGGTTTGACCAGCAGTGTTAGAGTACCACGTAAGTACTGACCGAGATAGCCGGCATGATATATTTGCATGTATGTTGCATGAGTATGTGCTATATGTCTTATCATGTTTTAGCATGTTTTACCGTCTTAGCACATACATGATTTTACGTGTGACTGCATCCGGAGAGATGTGAGTCATTGACAATCTCCATAGGGAACAGTGATCTCATATTGGACTCGAGTCAGGTATGACAGTTTCCATATGGGACTTGTATCCTATTTTGGATTCGGGTCAGGATAGGGTTGGCTCAGCCCTGATATGGAATATACGAGCACCCCGCGGAGTAGCTCTCTAGCCGGTACTGTATATTCCCGGCGCCATGAGCAAGTGTTTTTACTTGAGTTTTAAATCATATTGTGTGCGCATATCTGTATTTATATCATTTTCTTTCATATTGAGCGTTGTCGCTCACGCCCCTGTGTTTGGGTATCGTGGTGTACCTTGTGGCGGGGCAGGTTTGAGGCTGGACGGTCCAGGCGGCTCTCACCAGGATTGAGCTTTGGAGAGAGTGAGGTTGTAGAGGTTAGGGATTTGTTTACCCTGAACCTTCGATTTGGTTGTATAAATAATATTTATACACGATTGTTATCGTCGGTTGTATTCTGCCGATTGGATTTGTTGTATTTTAATTATCCGCTCTTTACGCTTTAAGTTTTAATTGCATGCGCTTTTATTGTAACTCTGATTAGTTAGTGGATCCGGGTTGGGTCACTACAAAAACTCTTGCAAAATTTGCATCCGCACTTAATATTCATGAAAAAGAAAAATTTACATCTCAACCACAACCTAATCCTAAAAATCAAAATCAAGATAAATTTGATCAAATAAAATCTGTTATTACTCTTAGAAGTGGTAAAATAGTTACTGATCCATATAGTGATGAAAACAAAGATCATTTAAACTCAAAGAGTAAGGATGAAAATCTTGATACTTTTGATAAAGATGATGCTTTGAATCCTAATAATAAGAAAGTTGATGATAAATTATCTGAAGTAATATGCGAGTCAAATAAACATGTTCCTTTTCCTCATGAATTAGTAAACAATAAAAAACAAAAAAATGATTCTGATATTTATGAAGTTTTTAAACAAGTAAAAATAAATATTCCATTATTAGATGTTATTAAACAAGTGTCTTCTTATGCAAAGTTTTTAAAAGATTTATGTACTGTGAAAAGACAATTGCATGTAAAGAAGAAAGCATTCTTAACTGAACAAGTAAGTTCTATTATTCAAAATAATTCTATTTTGAAATATAAAGATCCAGGTTGTCCAACAATTTCATATATTATTGGAAAAAATAAAATTAAAAAAGCTTTGTTAGATTTGGGAGCAAGTGTGAATTTACTTCCTTATTCAGTTTATGAAAAACTTAAGTTGGGAGATTTAAAACCTACATCTGTCACTCTTTTACTAGCCGATAGGTCAATCAAAATACCTAGAGGTATCGTAGAAGAGATGTTAGTACAAGTCGATAAATTCATATATCCTGTGGATTTTATTGTCTTGGATACACAACCAATAGAAGTGCATAATGAAATTCCAGTAATATTGGGACGTCCATTTCTAGCAACTTCAAATGCTTTAATTAATTGTCGAAATGGAATAATGAAATTATCTTTTGGAAATATGAATTTAGAACTTAATGTGCTCAACTTATGTAAACAACCAATTATTAATGAAGATGAAGATGATAATGCAATAGAAACAATTGTGGAAGAAAATATACACCAAGAAAACTTAAATCAACAACCAGAAGTTTGTTTAGTGGAAAGTGTTTCTAAATCAAAGTTATTTAAAGAAATTAATGAACTTGAAGAAGTAAAAGAAGATGATCATCCAAAACTTGAATTAAAACATTTACCAATAAAACTAAAATATGCTTTTCTTGGTAAAAATCAAACATATCCTATTGCTATATCTTCTACCCTCTTACCAAAACAAGAAGAAGATTTAATAACATTACTTAAAAAATACAAAAATGCAATTGGATGAACTTTGCAAGATATAAAAGGTATAAATCCTTTAATCTGTACGCAAAGAATTCACTTGGAAGAAAATGCTAAAACATATCAACAACCTCAAAGAAGATTAAATCCACACATGAAAAAAGTTGTTAAAAATGAAGTTTTAAAACTATTAGATGCCGGAATTATTTATCCAATCTCGGATAGTAAATGAGTAAGTACAACACAAGTAGTACCAAAAAAATCAGGCATCACTGTTATAAAAAATGAAAAGGGAGAATTATTACAAGCTAGGATTCCATCTAGTTGGCGTATGTGCATTGATTATAGAAAATTAAATGATGCAACTAGAAAAGATCACTTTTCGTTACCATTTTTAGATCAAATTTTAGAGAAAGTGGCAGGTAATCCTTATTATTGTTTTCTTGATGGGTATTCGGGGTATTATCAAATACCAATATCATTAGAAGATCAAGAAAAAATTACTTTCACTTGTCCTTTTGGAACTTTTGCATTTAAAAGAATGCCATTTGATTTATGTAATGCTCCGGCTACTTTTCAAAGATGCATGCTAAGTATTTTTAGTGACATGATTGAAGAATTTGTGGAAGTTTTTATGGATGATATAACTGTTTTTGGAAACCCATTTGAAAATTGTCTTAAAAATTTGGAAGAAGTTTTAAAAAGATGTGAAGAAAAAAATCTTGTTTTAAATTGGGAAAAATGTCACTACATGGTTAAATCCAGAATTGTGTTAGGACATGTCATATCTAAAAAGGAATTGAAGTTGATAAAGCTAAGGTTGATGTTATTGCTAATTTACCATCACCAAACACGATCAAAGAAATTCGATCATTTTTGGGTCATGCGGGATTTTATAGAAGATTCATAAAAATTTTTAGCATAATATCGAAACCAATTTCAAATCTTTTAACAAAAGATGCACAATTTGAATGAACTCAAGAATGTGAAACTGCTTTTAAAAAGATAATTAATTTTTTAACTACATCATCTATTTTACAACCTCCTGATTGGTCTTTACCATTTGAATTAATGTGTGATGCAAGTGATTATGCTGTAGGAGCCGTGTTAGGACAAAGAAAAGAAGGTAAACCTTATGTGATCTACTATGCTAGTAGAACCTTAAATAGTGCCCAAATCAATTATTCAACAACTGAGAAAGAATTACTTTCAGTAGTGTTTGCATTAGATAATTTTCGATCCTATTTAATTGGTTCTACTAATATTGTTTATATTGATCATTCTGCCATAAAATATTTATCAAATAAACAAGATGTTAAGCCGAGATTAATACGATGGATTTTGTTGTTACAAGAATTTGATCTTGTAATAAAAGATAAAAAAAAGGAAAAGAAAATGTAGTAGCCGATCATTTATCAAGAATAATTTTTGAATCGTCTCAAAATGAAATACCAATAAATGAAAACTTTCCGGATGATCAACTATTTTATGCTACTACTATGCCTTGGTTTGCTAATATTGTAAATTTTATTGTGACAAATAAAATGCCTTCTCATTGGAGTTCACAAGATAAAATAAATTCTTGTAAGAGGTCAAAAAATTTTATTGGGATGATCCTTATTTGTTTAAGTATTGTCTTGATCAAATTTTTCGACGTTGCATACCCGACAATGAGGTAAGTAGTGTCATTAAATTTTGTCATTCTGAGGCATGTGGAGGTCTTTTTTCGTCAAAGAAAACAGCTGCAAAAATCTTTCAATGTGGATTTTATTGGCCTTCTTTATTCAAAGATACACATTTATTTTGCAAATATTGTGAAAATTGTCAAAAAATGGGTTCAATTTCAAAACGAAACATGATGCCTTTAAATCCAATCATGATTATTGAAATATTTGACAGTTGGGAAATAGATTTTATGGGTCCATTCCCATTATCTTTTGGATTTACTTATATTTTAGTGCCTGTTGATTATGCTTCAAAATGGATTGAAGCAATTGCATGTAGAACTAATGATCATAAAGTTGTGATAAAATTTTTGAAAAAAAATATTTTTAGTCGATTTGGAATACCTAGAGCTATAATAAGTGATGGGGGAAGTCATTTTATAAATAAATCATTTTCCTCGTTGTTAAGAAAATATGGTATTATACATAAAGTTTCTACTCCATATCACCCTCAAACGAATGGTCAGGTTGAACTTGCAAATAAAGAAATAAAACAAATTTTGGAAAAAACGGTCAATTCAAATCGAAAAGATTGATCTTTAAGATTAAGTGATGCATTATGGGCAAACAGATCTGCATTTAAAACATCATTGGGGATGTCACCATATAGATTAGTTTTTGGTAAGCATTGTCATCTACCTGTTCAAATTGAACATAAAGCTTATTGCGCTATTAAAGCATTTAATACTAATTTAGATGATGCATCTAAATTAAGAAAATTGCAACTGAATGAACTAGAAGAATTAAGAAATGATGCATATGAAAATGCAAAGATTTATAAAGATAAAACAAAAGCCTTTCATGATAAAAATATTATGAGAAAGTCGTTTGAAATTGGACAAAAAGTTTTACTTTATAATTCTCGCTTGCATTTGTTTCCAGGAAAACTTAGATCACGATGGACATGTCCATATGTTGTAAAAAAATGTTTATCCTCATGGTGCTGTTGATGTTGAAAATCCTAAAAATAATAATGTGTTTAAAGTTAATGGGCAAAGGCTTAAACCATTTTTAGAAAATGAAATTCTTAATGATGAGTTTATGCCTTTATATGATCCAAATTAATTGTTACTTATATTTTTATTTTATTTTTGCAGAATTGAGTTCACTTCCCGGTTAAGTGGCGGATAACGGTACTCCGTGACTTTTTTAGTCGATTTTATTTCAATTTCCCAAAATAATTGAAAAAAAAATTTCCTTTATTTTCAAAATGAATGAAGCTATCAAAGAACATGGTAAATATTTTTCATCTGTTTCTAAAAAAGTTTTGAGAATGATTTATGAAGGCAGATGTGAAAGATTGAGAATGCTTACGCAAAAAGGAATTCCGGAGGATATTCGTCTGATAATTGAAGCCAAAGTTCGATTGGGTGGTGAAGTTCCAAAATTCTTACTTGTTCGAAATATGTCTGGACTAGAAAAAAACACCTATGCGAAGAAAAGGAGGGCCAAGAGGTTAGATGTTTGTCATAAATGTGCCAGATGGACTTGTGATAGACGATGAAAATCTTTGGGATATGTTTCCACAAATAGAGAAGATAAAATTGATTTCATTAAGAATGGACTGAGTAAAGAGTCATTAAATGATATCTCATTGACTCTTGAGACGCATTCTAGTGGAGATGTGCAAGGTCAACTTCTCCGTTTATGAAGACTATTCCAAGCACAGCGTCATGGTAATGGTCTTGGGAATCTGACTAAAAAAGACCCTATTTGCCAATTTATAAGAAAATTGGATGTTAAGCCAACCCTCGACTCATAAATATTGAAGGAACACTGTGAGCCACAATCACTGTATATACGCATGCATGTCATTATTATATATTATTATTTTTATTATTTTCTTTATTATGTTCACACCTGTATTCCTATTTCTGTCGTATTCCTTGTTTTCCTTATAAAATCACTCAACTATCTCTATATTTTTGCAGAAAAGAAAATAAAAAAAACATGGCAGGATCTACTTCACAAAAATTAAAAAATATTTGTGTATTTTGTGGTTCTAATACTGGAAAGAGTGAAATATTTGTTGATGCAACAATTAATCTTGGAAACAAGTTAGCAGAGAGAAAAATTCACTTGGTATACGGAGGAGGCAATATTGGGTTAATGGGATCTATTTCAACAGCAGCTCATCTTGGAGGTAGTCAGGTTTTGGGTATTATTCCTATAGCTTTAGCTGAAGGAAATATTACAGGTGTTACGGTTGGGAAAGAGTTGAAAGTTTCATCAATGTACGAGAGAATAACTAAAATGATAGAAAATTCTGATGCTTTTATAGCCTTACCTGGTGGTTTTGTTACTTTAGAAGAAATTTTTCATGTTGTTTCTTGGGCACAACTTAATATTCATAATAAACCTGTTGGCTTGTTGAATATCAATAACTATTATGATGGTTTGTTGACTTTTCTTGATGTAGCTGTGGAACAAAATTTCATTTCAGAAATTCACGAAGGATGCTCATCTCTGCTTCGAATGAAGACCAATTCATTGATGATCTCCAAGATTTTGTTCATCAACCTGATTCGGCTATAACAAATATCAATTGGTCTCAACCAACCAGTAAGAAAAGAAAAATGGATCATTGATTCAACATGTCACGAAATGGTTTGTGTTTATTCCTCATCTTCAATAAATTCCAGGTGATATCTCTTTCATCATGTACTCTTTCTTTTTCTTAAAAAAATTAAAAACAATGTCATATTCAGGTTTGGGGGAGGGTTTATCCTTAAAAAAAAATTAAAATTTTAAAAATAAAAAAAATTTCTATAATAATATTTATTTTTCCTTTTTCAATGGCAGAGTAAGGAGTCAAAAACTCCTGACACGCATTAGTTTTTATTTATCATATTATCACAATATATTAGATTTTAATATTTCGTATATATTTAAATTGCAAACTACTAAAAAATAAAGTCTTTTTGTATATATGTTTGTTTACACTTCTTTTTATCAATTTAATAGAAAATATATAATTGATGGGATATAAGTTATAAATAATATATAATTGTGTGTTTTCAAATAACATATTTTCTAAAACTTTTATGAATATATAGTTAAAGTGATATTGATTGAATGAATAATAACATGTATAATTGAAGGAATTAAATTGCAAATGTGCAATCTATACTCACATAAATTTTGTGAGTGAGAGGTGAGAATTGAGAAAATAACTTATAAGCTTTTATTGATTATTAAGAAATGGTTGATTACTAGATTAAACCCATTTTGAAAAAAAAAATTGTGCATATAAAAATTGACTGCAAAGTTGTTTGAAGTTTGATTGTACTGATGTAGAGTATTAATATCACTACTATAGTTCTCATGGTAAATTTTTAATAGATTTACCTCATAAATAAATAAATAAACTTTGAATTAGAAAAAAAAAGAGAAGAAAAAAATGTTACATATTCAAAGTTTATTGTAGTTATTTGGTTTTGTAAAAACAACTTTGCAGCCAAGTGCAAAAATAAAAAAAAACAAAAAAAAAAACAAAAAAAAACATTGAAAAAAAAAAACAAAACAAAATGGGTTTATTCTTTGTAAATTATCCTATCTTATTTTCAATATTAGGTTATTTGATTGTCTGCTTTACATATTAGCCATTTTCAATAAGTGTATAATTCTTCCAACTCCATGAGTGAAAAACAGCTATATATGAAATATCATAACCCGAGAAAATATGGAGTTGAGACTTTTACATTAAAATTCCTGATGATATACATGTTATGAAAATGATTTATATTATCATTTTGATTATATTTTTCTCAAAGTTTTTAGAAAATATTTATATAAAAAATTATATATATTTAATATTTTGATATTGTGTGAAATATATACGTATAACCCATCCAATTATATATTAATATATTAGTTGATAACAAGATTTAGAAATAAACATATGATCTCCTAACAAGTGTGTTTTAAAATGTTAAAGTTTGCAAATTTGAATATATATATTAAGGAATAAAAATCTAACTTGTGATTTTATGATATTTTATTACTAAGGGACTAGTAATTAGCCGGTTTGGAGGTATGTTGAAACTTAAAATTTGTAATAATTTATATGTTAAAAAGTTTGTTTTAAAATTAAAGTTTCATTAAAATTATGAAGTTGTATTATTTTAGTGTTATGTGTTTATATTTAAATATTTTACTAAAAAAGTTGTATTTTATGTTTTGCGCAGGTTTGATAAAAATAAAATTACTCAAGCTACAAAGGTCATATTAGAGTAATCTCAAATCCTGTAGAATCACAAAAGAGGCATCTTCAACTTTGTAGAAGACAAGAAATTCCAAAAACCTCCTTAGGATGATCAAAATAATCAAACATCAAAATGGAGACAAATTTACTTTTACTATGACCATCTTGTAGTAAAAATATCATAACTATTTCATCTTTTACCCAAAAGAGGTGAATTATATGTCCAAACACATCTACACAAAATATCCTACGTGTTCTATGTTGAATGGAAAGGCTGAATCTGAAACAACTCGGTCTAATAAAATGCAAGAATTTTTTTTAACATTTAAAAATACTTAAAAATAAATAATACTAAGAATACATATATGCCCATACATATATGTATAAATACTTAAAAATACATTTAATAAGAAACTTGACAATTAACATAACTGAGTATCAAATAAAATAAAAATCTTGTAACATACAATACTTCAAATAAAATCCCAAACCATTATTCAACTCGCCAATCATACATAATAAAAATAATATTTTGAAACCACCATAAAAAGTGAATGCGGAAGTCTTATTTAAAAGGACTGATAAAATCTCATGACATAGAAACAATGATAGCATCGGTCACGGGTGCCGTCTGCATGTGAACTCATAGGCCCTCACCGCCGGTCGGAGCTATCGTGTCATCAACATACTCACCTGCACCATATAAGCGTAGTGAGCCTAGAGGCCCAACATGTTTTATCTCATAATAACAAGGTTTATAATCATGCAAACACATAATCATACTAATACATATACGTACATGAACATGCATGCATGATAAAAATATCATGGTTATCTGATTGAACATAATCATAACTGAACATACCGAGCTTACTGAACATAGTTGAACATATTATTTTCTAAACAATCTATGGTTATATCCGTGAGTGTGACTAAATCTATGTCGACTGATCAGTCTCTTGAACCAGCGTACGTGGCGGTGAAAAATCACCTCTATGCTGGTAGTAAACTACCTCCTGAACTGTGCTGGTGGTAAACCACCTCTGAACTGTGCTGTCGCACCACTTCAACTTCTATCATAAAAATATTTTATTGCTCAACTCTTAATCATGATCATAATATAACTGAACATTTCATGTATGCATGCACTAAAAAGATGTTCGTAATATATATTTAATTAATTTTCATAATAAAATACTTACACTTAAAAATAACTTTCATGCATAAAATCAATTAAATATATATTTTGGACTTAGTAAATTTTCATGGGTTGGTCCAGACTGCTGATCACTCATTCTAAGCTCATAAAATCTTAAAGTTGCCCATTACTTAATTAAAAGTCCATAATATAATTTAATACTTAACTAAAAACCCTTAATCACAATTGGACCTAAATAAAAAAAACATTTAAGCCCATCAACTTAAACTAAGCCTAAAAATTATATTATAGCCCAAATAAATTACTTAAACTTAACTGGGCCTAAATAAAAATATATAAGCCCATTAACTTAATTAAGCCCAATAAATTCCTAGACTGGCCCAAAAATTCACGGACTGACCCAAAAATTCCCATGGGATGCCAAGTCCATAAAAATCATCAGGCTAATTTAAATAAATTATTTTAGGCTCAAATAAAATTATTTGGAAGCCCAAATAATTTTCTAATTAATTTTTAAAAGCCCAAACACACTTAAACTGATAATTACTTAAAAATTTAAAATACCCGAGCCCGATTCACCTAACCCGGACCCGAACCCAACTAACTTGACCCATGACCCAACGGACCCGACCCGAACCCCCAAACCCTGACCCAACCCGTCCGAAACCCAAACCCGTTCACCTCCCTTCCCTCAAGCTGCTGCCGTGAGCAGCAGCTACTTTTGGCGATCGGCCGGCCAACTCCGGCCACCACTGGCCAGAGTATCACGACACAAATCTAAACTACTCCTAGGAGGTTCTAACAAGACAATAATCAGCCCAAACGGTGGTCCGAGGAAGGAGAACGAAGCCTTGCAACAGGCTATTCCCCCAGCTCGCGTCCAGCCCTGAGCGGCTGCCGTAAATCCGATCATTCTCCCTACTCCGACCATATTTTTTTTGTGAAACCACTTCTCAATCCTAGCCAACATCTAGGGGGTGCTAACCCTTCAAACCTCACTCCAAACCATGTCCTGAGGAGGGAGAACGAAGCCTTCTTCCTCAGAACCACAAATCTGCGCGCCATGAACATCAGAAGATGACAGCTTCATTTCCAGACTATATCAGCCTCAAACCCCGACCTAGCTTGACCCTAGGGAACCTGATACACTCCTTTAATGTTGAGCCAGTAGCCTAGGTCCTCACCATGTCAGAAAACGTGAGATTCATGCAAAGAAACATGCAAACCGTGAGCATCGTAGGAATATATGCAAGAACTTCATAAAACTTTGTGATGTAACATGCTAGATCAAAAGTTTCTGATGCGTAAAAATTTATGTAGCTTATATGGTGTTAAAGAAGAGAATTCGACATGCCTTTGATTTTTATTTGAAGCTATAACGCGTGTACGGACTCCGTGACGACGGATCTACGAAAAATAGCTAAAAATCTTGAAGTTTCGGCTAAGGGGCTGAGTTTTCTGCTGATAACCGATGAAGAAGATGAAGAATGAGTTGGGGGAGATGGGGTGTCGGCTGATGGAGGGAGGCGTGGGGTCTTGGGTAGGTTAAGGTGGGGTTTAGGATAATTATTAGTAAAATAATTATTAACTAATTAATATATATAATATATCATAAACAAATAAATTTTAAACTTTTAAAATACATGCTAAAATACTTTATAATCATAAAATCCCGAAATATAATTTTTGGGAATTTTTAAAAGTTGATAAAAGTCATTAAAATGACTTATTTTTGCTAAAAATGAGTTTTCTAAAATATATAAATAAAATATCATAAATTTTGGGGAATTAAAATCTTGAAATAATATTTTATGGCTACTAAAATCCCTTAAAATAATTTGGATGAAAAACCAATAGCTCGTCCGTCCACGGTCCCGTCTACGCGATCACATAAATGATTTACTCAAAAATCTACAAATTCTATAATTGCGGGTTAAATGCTAAAATAAACTTTAAATCATGCACATAATTCACATAAAATCATTTAACCCAATTTCTAAATTTTAAATAATTAAATTCTCCAAATTATGCAGGAGAATTTACGTATTAAAAATTCCGGGTGTTACAGTATCGGTGGTCTAAGGCATCAAACATGCCAATTAAAGTTGGGTCATGGTATTGACATTCAAGGAGACAAACACCCACCAACTTTACTATTCCACATTTAATGAGCCTTGGACTCTTGCTCTCATTTGACCTATAAATAGATGTGTTGTATAAGCTTTGTAGTGTACAAAAGTGTAGAAAAATTCCTCACTTGTAAAATAAATATTGTGTGTGTAATAATAAGAGTTTGAGTGTGCATATTTCTCCAAGTTTAAGTATGAAATTTCTTTTATCCTTACTCTTGAGTCTTATGTTCATGGCAAGCTAAATCCTTTTATGTCAAGGTGAAAAGGTTTCATTGTTGGTCAAGTAAGATTATTTATATTTTGTATATTCTTTCCTTTTCTATTTTTAGTTTTACTAATTGATCTTTATTTGTAGGTATAATTTGGATGATTTATTGTTATATATTTACATCAAATACTTGGTACCTTGAATGTGGTTACCTTGATTTGTTTTCTAATATGATACAATAAATACTACAATAATTATATACTATAAATATATGTATCAATTTATAATAAAGTCATATATATTATTTAGACAATAGCGTGGCTCTGCCGGTTGTTCTAAATAATATATTGTGATTTGATCTAACATTTACTTTTTCGCAACTAACATTTACTTTCTCGCATCTAACATTTATTTTTCCGCAACTAACATTTACTTTCTCGCATCTAACATTTACTTTCTCGCAACTAACATTTACTTTCTCGCATCTAACTTAAAACAAAAGTCATATATTTTATTTAGACGATAGCGTGGCTCTGCCGGTTGTTCTAAATGAAATATGGTGATTTGATCTAACATTTAATTTTATGTCAATTTATATTTATGCACTTATATATATATATATATATATTATGGGTACCATATATTAATTATCGGTTAATCTGATATTAATATAGTGGGAACTATAATATATATTTGTTTAAATATTTAATTGTTTTTTTATGTTTATATTTATGCATCTATATATATATTTTGGGTACCATGTATTAAATATCGGTTAATCTGATATTAATATAGTGAAAACTATATTATATGATATATTTGTTTAAATATTTCATTGTTCTTTTATGTTTATTCTTATTTTAGTTTATTTTATTTATTTTTGTTAACCAATCTTAAATAAACCAACAATGAACATTTGAAGCCTTGATAATTTTATAATTTGTGTATTTGAAGTTTAATAATAATATTTCCATCTATAATATATCATTGCTAAAATTAAACTTACAGCATCCTCTCCGTGGATCGATCTCGTACTCATGAGTATATTACTTGCAGACAACCTACACTTGGGTGAATTACAATTTAAGTTGTAGCATAGGGATCGAAAGATCCAATCTGGGTTTGAATGGTCCTATCCGAGCATGAATTCCACACGTATAAAACATTTTGACACCTCAAGGTACAGATGTGTTAGGAAGCTCGGAATTGGAGTTTGGAAGGTCTGATCTGCCATTTTTCCAACCCACCAAGAAACATGTTACCTACTGAGTTCGGAAGATCCGGATTGGTTCAGGTGGTCCGAGCTGGTTCAACAACTTCCAAACTGGTTTGGCTCATTCTGAACTTTTCGGGCCATTTTTGGACGTTTCAGAGCTGATTTTTCACTTATTTTTTTCCAAATAATTATCCTTTAATCATGTTTTACCACTTTAAATATGTTTTGACATTTTAAACACGTAAAACAAAACTCAGGTCACTACAGTCTCCCTCACGTAAGGGAGTTCGTCCTCGAAATCAAGACAAGGTTAAAACAACAAATGATAGGATACCCAAATAATCCAAGAGATAAAACATTTGAACACTAACCGAATAAAACATCAAACACTTAATCTTGTAGGATCATTCCATTAGCCAAATCCCTATACTGTCAATGATCAAAACAACATCCTAAAAAAGATCACAACCCACTAGAAATTTGATACTAATAGAATTAGGAGATACACAATACATTGTCAACCTGCGAATGAATCGTAATGCATTTGCACGACTATGCTACTTGCTCACACATGTTGGAGGACTTGTAGAATCTAGGCATGTTAGGGTTTGACAAGAAGACGACTATGTTCTTGTCCGTACTAGCTCGTCATAAGAAAATAAAATCATAAGCCATAACTATATACGTAGTGGCCACACCGTCAGCACTCATTTTCACAAAGTTCTGAAATCAGTCTTAAAGCTATACCCAATACTTCTCTTGAAGCCTATCACTGTTGATGAAAATTGTACTGACGAAACGCGGAATTGGTTTAAGGTATGTTTATATATGTTTTGAATATCATTATGGAACTATGATAGCAAAATAAATTTGAAAGTAACTAATAACTATTGTATGTAGGGTTGTCTTGGAGCCTTGATGGAACATATATAAGTGCGCACGTATCTAATCAACAAAAACCCAAATACAGAACAAAAAAAGGCACCACAACATTAAATATCTTGGGAGTTTGTGATCGAGAAATGAGATTCATTTATGCATTAACTAGTTGGGAAGGATCGACCACAAATGCTAGGGTACTTCGAGATGCAATTCATTGACAAAATGGGCTTAAAGTACCACGAGGTCAGACTTACAATTTTTTTTCTCTTTACTAAAATTCAAATAGTACATTGAACATAACTCTTGTCTTTTCCTTTACTTAATCATTTTTCAATACTACTTATGTGACAATGGATATGTCAATGTAGAAGGTTTTTTAACGCCATATAGGAAAGTGTGATACCATAGGGATGCATGGGGAAATGGGTCCATTGGAGTTCTTCAATGCAAAGCACTATTCTGCACAGAATGTAATAGAAAGAGTGTTTGGATTATTTAAAATAAGAGGGTCCATCTTGCGGAGTCCATCATTTTACCCATTGTTCAAAATCGAATTATCATGGCATGCATTCTCATACATAATTTCATTCGATTGTAAATGGCAGATGATTCTTTCCTAGAAGCTGAGGATGCATGTGTTGGTCTCAATAACGATAATGAAGATTCTTTTGTTGAAAATATTGAGTCTTCTCCGGCTTGGGATATGCGAAGAGAGAATTTAGTAACGTCGATGTATTCTCGTGCATGATACATGTTATTAAGCCTATTGTTTTGAACACTTAGATTTTTCGAATTAGAAATATTAATGCCATAACTTGTATTCCTCAAACATGCCTTTTATTATGACTTTCAATGTGGATGTTTGGTTTTCTTATTTTTATGAAGCCTACTTCTTTTTTATTAAGCCTATTTTTTTTATTTTTTTTATTATTAAGAACTTGCACGTGCATATTGCCTTACTTAAATTGTATCCCTACTGTTTTAAGCCTGTATATTATTAAGCTTACTATTTTATTATTTTTATGTTAGATACTAACCCCCTTTTTTTTATGGCAGTCATGGAGTTTAGAACAAGTAGTAGAAAACGACATGGCAGGGAAAAAAATTTTGAGAAGACTAGGCGAGAGTGGACAACAAAAGAGGAAAAAATTTTCCTTCAAGCATTCAAGAAAGCTATCAGTCATGGTTGGAAGAGAGAAAATAAATTTTGAATTGGTTATTTGGGTTTCTTAGAAGATGCCATGAAAAAACCTTCCCAAATATAGATTTGCGAGTCAATACTCATATCAATTCAAAAATTCATGTATGGAAAAATTCTCACGGTACATTGATGACGTTTTTAAGCAAGAGCGGAATAGGTTGGAATGAAACTGACAAAAATGATTGACGCCACAAATGAAGCATGAAAACCCCTTGAGAAGGTAATTACTCAAACAAATGTTTGTTCTTGTACCCCATACGACTGTCAATCTCGTTATTTTTTACTGTATCACATTTTATGTTTTATGTATACAAATTGAGGAGGCTCTCATTTTTCTTAGTTTATCTTGGTGTGTAGATGATGTTATAACCTTTTTAAAAGATCATGTATGAAAGCTTTTGCAAGCTTCAACTCCTGGTACTGCGATAGTTCGACATTAGATACATAAATGTAAAGTACAATGGATACATAGTTAAGTTGAAGGCTATCTAGAGTCATATCGATATGATATTTTCGAACCATTTTATTTGTAATTGTTATTTACAGAATACTGGAAGACCTTTGTATCATTGGATCGTGTCATAACTTGTACAAAGTTATCATGTGCTGAATGGTTTGGTACTGGTGTGTGCTATACTCGATTTTGGTCAAAATATATTGATAAATTCCATGATTGTCATTAGTAATCTAGCTTTATTTACACAAATTGTTTCACATTATTTCTTATTTAGAATCAAGTGTTGTATCATGTTACCATAAATATGTTTTGTCCTTGCTAATAATTAGTTTTCAATTTCAGTTTGGTACATGTAATAATGTGAATGAGTAGATACTATGCTTGCATAAGTTTTGTTATGCTATACATGATTGAGTTTCACTAAATTTCCACACATATGGACAACAATGTCCATGGGATGAGGTATAGGTCTTGGCCATATTATAATGATTGGTGTGAAATTTTTGAACGCGATCGTGCAACTGGGGAATGCTCTGAGAGCTTTGCTGATGCTGTACAGGAAGATGACTTGAACTTTGGGAACACTGAGGACAATGTTGATTCAATTTCTATTTCAGCCCCTATCTTTTCTAATGCAACATCAGGTAATAAATCTGTGGCAAAAAAAAGGCAGACAGAGTGCTGAAATAGAAGACCGTATTGTCAATTCCATGAACAATTTCAGTGACATGACAAAGGTTAGCATAGAAGAACTCTCAACAAAAATTGGATATGATCCTGTTGCAACTAAAGATGTGTTTGCTGCTATGAGTGAAATTCTAGGGATGACAATGGATGATAGGGTTGTAGGTGACAAGTTAGTGGAGAATCCAAAGAAATTGACATGTTTCTTCAGTTTACCTGACGAGGCTTGAAACTCCTTGGTAATACAACTCTTAAAAAAAAGTGAGTTTGATACCTCTTTCTTGGACTACGTAGTGAACTTTTGCTTCAGACTAGTTGTGTTTTGAAAAACATATGGTTTATTTTGTTTTGACAGTGGGCATTTTCATAGACTTGTCGTACTGCGTTATGTAATTTTTTTTTAAATATATGATATTGTTGAGAAATGAATTTGGTTTGATTGTTTGGTATCTCTGTTGGGGATCGGTTTGGGGGGTCATTTCTCTCTGATATTGCTTGACAGGATCAGTTGGGGTGGAAGCTAACTTTCCAAACTGATGTCACTGTAGCAGTTGACCACCAAATACTTGATTGAGTTCTCAACTGAACTGCTTCTTTTTTGCATATCGATGTTAATTTAAAAACAAATATTATGTGTGAAATGATGCCAACTAACAGATTAGAACTATGATCAAATAACTTAATTAGATCAGTGAGTGAGTGAGAGTATTCGACTGAAAATATAATCAACACAAGTATTTATTTCTGAATGTTCGGAGCTAAATCTCCTACGTCACCCCTTCTTCCACCTTAAAATGATTCACTCTAGATGACTTTGACTATTATAACACCTTGCAACAGCCCAGCCTAAGACTAGGACTTACACTCAACTGCCTATCTCAAAACTCATAGAATAAAAAACTCAGGCCTTGACTGATTCTTGTTACAACGAGGTTTGCAGCACCTCAATTGATAAACTGATACAACATTGTATTACAACTCAACACTTTACACAATATGATCCTAACTGATCTGATGCACTGATATGTGTGCTTGTGTTATTTGGCTCTTGATATATTCTTTGAAGTAAGCTTGATGTTCCTCGACTGAATATTTGTGAGTAAACTAAAAATGTTCAGTTTACTTCTTAATAGCTTGAATATATTCGCGAGTTCTTTATGAAGCCGGATGCTTCTTCAAGCTAGACCTGGCCACGGTCCGGGTCGGACCCGCCGGTTCAGGGTTGGTGTTTTACCAACCCTTAACCGGCCCGCCCATGGCCGATTCCGGTTCAGGTTGGTGAACCGGTGGTTTCGGTCCAGGTCCGGGTCCCGATCAACCCTTATAATTTTTAAAAAAATAGCGACATTTTTTTAAAATGCGCAGGGGTGGCGCTCCCGCGCCTAGCATCTGCTCGGCTGCTACGCATTATTTTCTGCGAAGCGACCGCGCGGGCACGCCAATGCTGCGAATTCCTGCACTGCAGCCGCACGGCCGCCCAAATGAGAGGCGCGACCACTCAGGTGGGAGGCGCGGGCGCGCCTCATGGGCGCTAAGCTGATTTTTGCTCTTCAAATTTTTTTAAATATTTTTTGTAATACATATTATTTAAATAAACTCAATCAAATAGTTCATATCTCTATAACAAATATATATTACATTTATTAAATAAAAATATATTCGAATTTCAATATCTATTACATTTTATTCTACTTCACTCGCATTTTCTCCCGTCGTAGTTCCGGATGTTCCTTCGGTATCATCTTGGTCTTCTTCATCACTTTGAATATGTTGTGTTCGAGTAGCGGCTTTTGACCAATCATTGAGCAAACATTGGACTTCCAAATTTTTCGGCCTTAAGCTAGAACGTCTCTCGTCCAATGTATTTCTTTCAATACTAAATGCTTGCTCCACTGCAACTGCTGAAACCAGAAAAGCTATAATTATTTTTGCCATTATAGACAAAATTGGATATATTTGTGTTTTTCGCGACCACCATCTCAAAATGTCGAAGTTTTCCTCATCTGTATCACTAAAATCAAAAGTAGTGGTAAAATAATTCTCAAGTTCCTGACTGAAACTTGAGGATCCTCGTGGACGTTTCGTCCGTTCCCTTAATAAAAGTTGTGCTTTAGTAAATTTAGAAGTAACATTACTAGTTGCAGTAGATTGTGTTTCATGTGAAACAATTTGTCCACCATATTTGATGTTATATTCATTATAAATATCAAGTAAATGACTTTTAATATTAAAGAAAATCAATGAGATAGAAGGAATCGTTTCCATAATAGGCTCCAAAGATTCATAATATAATGTTAACATGTCGCTTAAGCCATCTAATTTAAGTCTAGAATGTAAAAAAAATCACATAAAAAAATTTCAGGAATGACCGAATTTTTTTTTTTCCATTTTGCTTTCATGACGAGAATACATTGAGATAAAGCACTATCATTGGATTTTACATGTTCATGAAAAACACAAGCAATGTTGCAACAATGTGTTAAAACTAAATGTGAAGTAGGATAATAAACACCGGATAATTGGTCACTAGCATCATTAAAAACTTTTAAAATTTCACAAATACTAGTGCAAATGTTCCATTGATTTGAAAACAAATAAATATCACAAGCTTGAACAAATTGATTAAAAATGTACATAATAAATCTTTATATTCAAAAGAGGATAATAACAATTTACATGTTGAATTCTAACGAGTTGGAACATCTCGTGCAAACCGCTTAGGCTTCATACCATTTACTCTACAAAATTTTCCCCATTACTTCATAACTTGGGGATGCTTCCATAAATAATGAATAGCGTTCTTAATTGGTTGAATATGTATGCCTAAACTTTTTAGCCCACTTTGAACACACAAATTTAAAATATGACATGTGCATCTAATATGAAAAAATTTGCCACGTAGTGTTGGTTTACATACTTCAATAAGCTCACTAATACTAGAAATATTTGCACTAGCATTATCAAAAGACATTGAAAAAACTTTGGTAGTTAAACCATATTATTCTAAAATAACAAATATAAGTTGAGAAATATTTTGTGCCGTATGTGATTCGTTGAAACATCTATATGCAAGCAAACTTTTTTGAATGTTCCAATTATTATCAATCCAATGACATGTAATACCCATATATGAACAACTTTGCCAATGATCACTCCAAATATTCGAACACAAAGAAACTTTATTATTCAAACTATAAAATTCCTTAATTAATTCTTTCTTTTGATCGACAACTAACTTTTTCATTGTGTGTTTGAGGTTATTTCTTGGAATACGTCTAATAGAAGGATTTGCACTTGTAGAAAGTCAATTTTTAAAAGATAATTTATTGCTAAAACTAAAAGAAAGTTGTTCAACCACACAAAATTTAGTCGTTTCTTCTCTAAATCTAGCTTCGTTATATTTAAATAGTTGAGATTCATTACCCGATTGAGAAGAGAATGCCGGAATTTGAGTATGAGCACGATCAATCCCAATTTCCACCGGATGATTTTTCTCGATATGCCGCGTCAAATTTCCATAACCGCCTCCTTGTTTAAATTTGTAACATTTTGAACAATATTTGCATTTGGCTTGCAAATTCTTGGAGGGAAGCGTCACCTTGTCAAAATGTTTGGTGAAGATATCGGATGTCGGGCGAGGCACCGCTCGAGTTTGTCTTTGAGAGGCCGCCGGATCGTTCATACTTTCTTGACTTTCATGATGACGTGGTGGTTGTTCAGCTTGTTGTCTTTGTTGCACCTCTTGTCGAATTTCTTGAATTTCATCATCGGAATATTCAAGATCAAAGCCATCGACATTGAATTGAGGATATTCGACCTCGGGTGGTATGATGCTCTTTTCCTTTCCTTTTCCTTTGTCACCCCTACGACTTGATCCCGCTCCGGACATTTGTAATTGTATAAATATGAAAATAAATCAACAATTGACAATAAACCAATAATCGAAAATTGATATTTTTGATAATTCAAGAAATTAAAAGGAATTGAGAATGGAGAGAATGAAGAGAGAATTGTGTAAACAAAATGAAAGGGGACTTGGGGGTATTTATAGATAAAAAGTAAAAAAAAATTAAAAAAAAAACCGGCAACCCGACGGGTCCGCCGGGTCGGCCGGGTTTTAACGACCACAAAATCGTGGCCTTTGAATGATCCAACGGCCACAAGATTGTCACCGTTGGATCATCTGGCCATCTGGTCGCCCATTTGGGTGCCAATGTCCAACCCGCCGGGTTGGACGGTTCAAACTCGGCGGAGTTGGACGGTTCAAACCCGGTGGGTCAGACCCATGCAACCCGGCGGATCCAACCCACCGGGTTTTCGGTTTTGAAAAGGGTAAACTGGGACCGTACCACCTAGTGGTTGGTCCGATCCCGGATTCGGGTTGGACCCATTGACCACGGGCCGGTTCTAGGTCCAACCCGGCCCTTGTCCAGGTCTACTTCAAGCACCCCTTGATATCTATTTATACTCGGATTTTAACGGATCTTTCAATTCAAATTGTGGTCGTTATCTTGTCTTTTCTGCTACCTCGTACATCTTCTGACACGAAAAGGTACATTGTTGTGCATTGTGGCTTTGCGGCGTCAGCTATGTACAGAAAATCTTATCCACAAGTGTTAGATTGATGTGAAGAGTTCAGTTTTGATCACGCAGTCTCTTGAAAAGTTCAGTCTTGCAGTCGTTCAGACTTTGGTAATTCACTTTGTCTTTGTTGAATCATTTTGGCTCTTTGAAACAGTTTGGATTTGTGGGAGACTGATTCAATTTAGCTCCCTAAACTGAATACACTTTACTAAGTGAACTCAATTTGATTGATTTGACCGATAGATGATTTCAGTTTGGATTTGGTCAAAGTCAACTCAGTTTTACATACTTTAGTTTGGCTCGAAAGCTTGTCCAGTCTATGTCTTTAGCTTGTCTTCAGTTCAACTACAGGACAAGAGCAGTTTGCCATTTTGTTTCACCTAGACTGTTTAGTCAAAACCAAACCACGTCTATTCCAACAATTTTCCTTTTTGTCTACACTACTATGTCAACACCAAAACCATAAATATTCCAACAATCTCTTTGTTTAAATTTTCTTAAGTGCATTTAAGTGAATGTGAAATGTTAATTGAATACTGTAGTGACCCTGACCCGGATCACCTACTAAATAGAACTTAGGCATGCAATTAACTTAATTAAACATAAATCAGAATTCAACTGCGAAAACCATAACATTTATACAATCCCAAGAAAAAGAATCTGTAAATATCCAAAAAAATATATAACCAAATCGAATAGCTGTATAAACCCAAAACAACAGAATAAAAACCTAAACGAAGCTCCAGCTGATCAACCACTGCCTAGCCCCTCTTGGATCCACCCGCCTCGTCCAATCGCAAACCTTTCCCATGGAATAGGGTGTCCAAAAACACAGAGTACAAGAAAGTGAGCATAAAACGCTCAGCACGATAGTATGAGTATACATGGATGCAAAGTGAACTCCCTATAAACTCGAGGTCAAAGATCAGATAACAGATACGGATCGGGCCTTGGTATTTAGCACGCTGTGCCGTCGCTGCAGGAGGTGGCTCCCATACCAAATACCAGTGGATATGCCAGACCCAATTCGATGGAAGTCCATCCACTAACAGGATAGGGTAAAACCCTACTATAAACATCTCGAACGAGATAGCTCAATATGAAAATGTATGCAGCATAAATCAATGACATATAAATCATGCAGTCACATAATACATGCATACTCAGTCAGGATATCTCGAACAGTAATTTCGTACCTCAAATACTAGGCAAGTGCTATCAGCCCTAGGTCCACGCCTATAATCCACGCTACACTGTCAAATGATACTACTATCATTATAGCGCTCTAAAAGCCTTAACTAAGCTAAAGCATACTACTAAATATTTTTAGGAAGCAAAAGCTATACCTTCGTCCATCGTTAGCCTTTTGCTGTCGAATGCCTCAAAACTAGGCCACAGCTTCGCTACAACGCCTGGACTGCTATGCCACTTCCGGATTCCCAACGGGACGCCTAGAATGCCCTAGATCTAAGCTGGAAGACTGAAGAAACGAGATAGAAGAGGTGATCGGTGTGCTCAAAACTGAATCTCGGCCTTCCTATTTATAGACGGAGTTCGGGCCGTCCGAACTGGACTTCGGAGCGTCCGAACACGATCGGATCATCCGATCCTGACTTCGGGTCGTCCAAACCCGATAATACATCATTTCATACGTCAGCACAATGACGTCATCCATGACGACTATCGGCAGCACGTTCGGAGCGTCCGAACCACTCTTCGGACCGTCCGAACTCGGACTTCGGACCGTCCGAACTCACCAACGGAGCCTCCAAACCCGACGACCCTCGAACCATTTTCGAGTGTTCTGAATACATTACCGAACTCTGTTAATCCATCTGGGACTCCCGTAATCATGTTTCATTACATCTAAACATGATCGTATTATAAATTACTCATAAATCGATAATTCTAGATACGGGTTACTACATTCTCCCCCACTTAAGATATTTCGTCCTCGAAATCCGATCTTAAGTACCGAATGTAAAACAACAATCCAAAACATTCTTTATTCAACTAAACAATTACAGAGTTCACAACTGATTACAACTCAAAATAAAATCAAAACAACTCAGGATGTTCTTTAAGCATCCTGCTTTCGAGCTCCCAAGTAGCTTCCTCAGCGCCTCGGCGCTGCCACTGTACTAAAATCAAAGGAATGACCTTGTTCCGCAAGACCTTATCCTTATGATCCAAGATACGAATAGGTCTTTCAACATAGGTCAAATCCTTATCCACTTGAACTTCAGACCGCTGCAGAATATGAGACGAATATGCTACATACCGTCGCAACAGAGATACGTGGAACACGTATTGAATACTGGACAGATACGGTGGCAAAGCCAAACGATAAGCCAAATCTCCAATGCTCTCCAAGATCTCAAACGGACCGATAAATCTGGGAGAAAACTTTCCCTTAAGGCCAAATCTGAGAATCTTGCGGAAAGGTGACACCCTCGAAAACACTTTCTCCCCGACATCAAACTGCAAAGGCCTACGCTTAGTGTTAGCATAGCTGGCTTGACGATCCTGTGCAGTCTTAATCCGTTTCTTGATCTGATCAACAATATCTACTGCATGCTGGATAAACTCTGGTCCCTCAGCCTGTCTCTCCCCCACTTCTTCCCAGAAGAGTGGAGTCCGACAACGTCGCCCGTACAACGCCTCAAAAGGTGCCATCCCAATGCTAGTATGATAGTTGTTGTTGTACGCGAACTCGATCAATGGCAAATGATCCTGCCAGGCTGAACCAAAATCCATAACGCACGCTCGAAGCATATCCTCCAAAGTATGGATAGTGCGCTCTGGCTGACCATCTGTCTCCGGATGATAGGCAGTACTCAAACTGAGAGTAGTACCCATCGCACGCTGAACACTCCCCCAGAACCTAGAAGTGAACCTGGGGTCTCGATCACTGACAATGCTCACAGGCACTCTATGAAGTCGAACGATCTCCTGAACATACAGACGTGTCATGCGATCCACAGAGTACTCTCGACTATAGGCGATGAAATGCGCTGACTTGATGAGTCGGTCCACCACAACCCAGATAGCATCACAATTCCTCGTGGACATCGGCAAATGGGTCACAAAATCCATCGTGATAAACTCCCATTTCCACTCAGGAATAGGCATACTGTGAAGCAAACCTCCAGGTCGTCGGTGTTCTACCTTGACTTGTTGACACACCAAACATCTCGAAACATACTGATACACACTGCGTTTCATCCCCTTCCACCAAAATCGAGTACGTAGATCCTTGTACATCTTGTTGCTTCCCGGATGAATACTCAACTTGGTGCGATGTGCCTGAGACAAGATCTCCTCTCGCAACTCTTCATCCTGCGAAATTACAAGTCTACCAGAAAAACACAGAAAATCATCTGACTGATAGTGAAATCCAGACGAGCTACCCTCGTTAGCTAGACGAGCTAAACGCTGGGTCTTCGAATCAGACATCTGAGCATCCCGAATCCTCGAATACAAAGCTGGCTCAGATAGTATCGCAAACATCTGGATACTCTGCATACCTTTCTTATGCTTGAAGGTATACCCGAAGTACAACAGTCACTGATCGCACTAGACATCGAACAAGTCTGCAGTGCGGATAGTCGCACCTTGCGACTCAAGGCATCAGCGGTGAGATTTGCAGCTCCCGGATGGTAATTAATCTCGCAATCATAGTCCTTAAGCAAATCCATCCAACATCTCTGCCTCATGTTCAATTTCGCCTGAGTGAGCAAATATTTGAGACTCTTGTGGTCGGTGAAGATCTCAAATTTCTCGCCATAGAGATAATGACGCCAGATTTTCAAAGCGAACACAATGGCTGCCAATTACAAATCATGAACTGGATAGTTGTCCTCGTGAAGCTTCAGCTGTCTAGAAGCGTATGCAATCACATGCCCATTCTGAGTCAGGACACAACCTAACCCCTGAAGAGAAGAATCAGTGTATACCACATACCCTCCAGATCCTGACGGTAATGCCAACACCGGCGCAGAAGTCAACCGCCGTCGAAGCTCACAGAAATTCTCCTCACACTCGGAGGACCATTCGAAATCGACACCCTTGCGGGTAAGCTGCATCAACGGTCGAGCTAGCTGAGAGAAGTTCAGAATGAAGCGTCGATAATATCCTGCTAGACCCAGAAAACTACGGATCTCAGCAACCGTTGTTGGACGCGACCAATTCAGCACAGCTTCAATCTTGCTCGGATCAACAGAAATCCCCTCCCTGGATATGATATGGCCAAGAAAGACCACTCGATCCATCCAGAACTCACACTTGCTCAGTTTGGCGTACAACTGCTCGTCCCGAAGAGTCTGCAGTACCACTCGCAAATGAGAAACATGCTCCTCCGCATTACGCGAATACACCAAGATGTCGTCAATGAAGACGACGACAAACTTGTCTAAATACTCCCTGAAGACACGGTTCATCAGATCCATAAATATAGCCGGTGCATTAGTCAATCCAAATGGCATCACTAGAAACTCATAATGCCCATAGCGAGTACGAAATGCAGTTTTGGCTACGTCCTGATCTCGGACTCTCAACTGATGATACCCAGATCTCAAGTCAATCTTGGAGTAAACCGAAGTACCCTGCAGCTGATCAAACAAGTCATCAATGCGAGGCAACGGATACTTGTTCTTCATAGTAACTCGATTCAGCTGCCGATAGTCAATGCACAACAGCATAGACCCGTCCTTCTTCTTCACAAAGAGAACAGGAGCTCCCCAAGAAGATAAACTAGGACGAATGTATCCCTTGCCTAACAGATCCTGTAACTGATTCTTCAACTCACGCATCTTTGACGGAGCTAGACGATACGGTGCTCGAGAAATAGGCGAAGTACCCGGCATCAACTCTATGCCAAACTCGACTTCCCTAGCAGGAGGAAAACCCAGAATCTCATCTGGAAATACATCTGGGAATTCATCCACAACGAGAATACTCTCTATCCCAATACTCTCAGCGGGCAAATCAACTGCATAGATAAGGTAGCCTTCCCCGCCAGACTCTAGAGCTCGACAGGCTCTCAAAGCTGATACCAAAGGCATTGGGGGTCGCGCTCCCTCACCATAGAAAAATCAGCTATCACTTCCATCCGGATGAAAGCGTACTAATCTCTGATAGCAGTCCACTGAAGCTCGATAGGTAGTCAGCATATCTATCTCCAGAATACAATCAAAATCGTCCATCGCAAGGACCATAAAATTCACCAACAGAATGTTCCCTTCGAACTTTAAAGGGCAACCCATCACTAAACGTTTGGCCAAAGTAGATTGACCCATTGGAGTAGAAACAAAAACTACTACGTCTAGTGCAATGCATGGTAACTTATGCCTCTTAACAAAACATGCAGAAATGAAGGAATGAGATGCACCAGTGTCAATAAGTACGATAGCAGGTATACCATAAAGTAAAAATGTACCTGCGATGACCTTCTCATTCTCCTCCACAGCCTGATCATGCCTCAAGGCAAACACCTGACCAGAATCCCGCGGCCTCAAATGAGAACTCCCAACAGACTGTCCCTGCGACCTCTGCTGAACGGTGGCCTGAGAACCTGATCCTGAACCAGAACCGCCTCCCCCAGATAGTGTACAATCCCTCCGGATATGACCAACCTCTCCACATCGGAAACAAGCTCCAGAAGCTCTACGACACTTGTCTGACGGATGGTTCTTCCCACAATGGTCGCACTTGTCCTTCTTCCCAAAGCAAACAACACCTCCAGAACCAGAGGAAGAAGTAGATCCAGACTTCTTGAATGATTGGGCACGGGGACCCAAACTAGCAGGCATCGACTGAGAGAAAGACCTGTTTCGCCGAAAGCTGTCCTCTGCCTAGTGACAACGGCTCACCAAACCCTCGTAGGACATGTCATCGCCGACCGCCACACGCTCGTGGATCTCAGGGTTAAGGCCCTGAAGGAACAGATTATACTTCATCCCAGAGCTGTCAGCAATCTCGGGGTAATAGGATAGCAGATCAAAGAACTTCTGCTGATACTCGTCAATAGACATGACTCCCTGTCGCAGACTCAGTAGCTCGCCCGCCTTCGACTGACGGAGTGCAGGAGGAAAATATAGCTTCTGAAAAGCTGTGCGGAACTCGCCCCAGGTGGTCACTCCTCTCGCCGTAACAAAGGGTGCAGAAGTAAACCTCCACCACCTACGAGCTTGCCCATCCAGAAGATAGCCAAGGGTCTCCATCTTCTGCTCCTCGGTGCAATGGAAAGTCTGAAAAGTCGTCTCTATGCGGTCTAACCAGTTCTCCGCATCCTCCGGAGACTCACCTCTAACCAAGGGCTTCGGTGCCATCTGTAAGAATCGGCGCACGCTAAAATGTTCCTCATCATGACGACGATGATGACGGTCCCGACGACGCTCACGATCATCATCTCCCCAGCGTCCACCTCCACTACCATGGCTACTCTGGTCATTGTAGTTTGCCATCTACAAAAGTACCTCACGGTTACCTTATGCAGAATCTAAATCCTAAGAATATCATGCATGCTCTGATACCATAAATGTAGTGACCCTGACCCGTATCACCTACTAAAAAGAACTTAGGCATGCAATTAACTTAATTAAACAAAAATCAGAATTCAACTCCGAAAACCATAACATTTATACAATCCCAAGAAAAGGAATCTGTAAATATCCAAAAAAATATACAACCAAATCGAATAGCTGTATAAACCCAAAACAACAGAATAAAAACCTAAACGAAGCTCCAGCTGATCAACCACTACCTAGCCCCTCTTGGATCTACCCGCCTCGTCCAATCGCAAACCTGCCCCATGGAATAGGATGTCCAGAAACACAAAGTACGAGACGTGAGCATAAAATGCTCAACACGAGAGTATGAGTATACATGCATGCAAAGTGAACTCCCTATAAACTCGAGGTCAAAGATCAGATAACAGAGACAGACCGGGCCCTGGTATGTAGCACGTTGTGCCGTCGCTGCAGGAGGTGGCTCCCATACCAAATACCAGTGGATATGCCGGACCCAATTCAATAGAAGTCCATCCACTAACAGGATAGGGTAAAACCCTACTATAGACATCTCGAACGAGATAGCTCAATATGCAAATGTATGCAGCATAAATCAATGACATATAAATCATGCAGTCACATAATACATGCATACTCAGTCAGGATATCTCGAACAGTACTTTCGTACCTCAAATACTAGGCAAGTGCTATCACTCCTAGGTCCACGCCTATAATTCGCGCTACACTGCCAAATGATACTACTATCATTATAGCGCTTTAAAAGCCTTAACTAAGCTAAAGCATACTCCTAAATATTTTTAGGAAGCAAAAGCTATACATTCGTCTGTCGTTAGCCCTTTGCTGTCGAATGCCTCAAAACTAGGCCACAGCTTCGCTACAACGCCTGGACTGCTATGCCACTTTCGGATTCCCAACGGGACGCCTAGAATGCCCTAGATCTAAGCTGGAAGACTGAATAAACGAGAGAGAAGAGGTGATCGGTGTGCTCACAACTGAATCTCGGCCTTCCTATTTATAGACGGAGTTCGGGCCGTCCGAACTGGACTTCGGAGCGTCCGATCCTGACTTTGGGTCGTCCGAACCCGATAATACGTCATTTCTTACGTTAGTACAATGACATCATCCATGACGACTGTCGGCAACACGTTCGGAGCGTCCAAACCACTCTTCGGACCGTTCGAACTCACCAACGGAGCCTCCGAACCCGACGACCCTCGAACTATTTTCGAGTGTTCTGAATCCATTACCGAACTTTGTTAATCCATCTGGGACTCCCGTAATCATGTTTCATTACATCTAAACATGATCGTATTATAAATTACTCATAAATCGATAATTCTGGATACGGGTTACTACAAATACACACAAATATCTTATAGAATTGTATAATAAATTTTTTTTAAAAAATCAAATATATAAATCTTGCAGAATTGTATAATAGTTTTTTTAAAATCCAAATTTAATTATTGCATTTATGTAGGTGCAAGATTTGAATAACAATGAAAAATAAAGTTTATTATGGTAGGGTTAATTTTGTCATTACAATCCAATATATAAATTTAAGCACTTTTATTAAAATCATACCAAACATTTAATATATCCTACCATTTTACTTATCCTTAATTTATCTTTATATTATATATCCTATACTTATCCTATCATATGTAACAAATTATGCAGAATCAAAGATATCCATCAGATCAGATTGGGCTAACCGTGGGCTTCGAAGCCCATTACATCACTCCCTTTTCATAAATCGTGTATGATTTTCGATCTTCCATCTTTGCATGAGTCAAATATGATTATGAATAATCTCGTAGGTGCCTAGATTTATGTTCAAATAATAGGACATCAATATATAGCAATGTGAGTTCCTGGAACTTGCCAATGAAAATTTCCACTTCCCAGGTGGTAGAAAGAGAAGCAACATGTGCTGCTATTTGTTTTGAATGGTGTTGATATTCCTTCACACGACCAAGTTTTTGTAAATTAGGTAGTTCACTAGATTTGTGCTATGATTTTCATGCCGATGTGAATGTTGCATTCAGCTCTAAATTCTTCGTAGTGAATGCCACGATGGTGACGACGGAAGCCAAATATTATAGGGAAATACATGATCTTCAATTTTTAGCGTCATACCATGATTTATAATATGAGTGGTTAATTAATACGTGAAATATGGAAACTCCAGCAATAAATACGACGAACATCAATGAATCAATCTCATTGCGAGAACCATAAAATATTTGATAGATATTATTCCTATCAACAAGATGCATCTTCTTTTTAAAACCTCAAAAATTAAAAAACTTTAAAATCAAGTGTGTTTGACTTGTAACAATTCTAAAATGTATGATCCTTGAGAACTTTCCAGGGAAATTCATATCAATTCCCCACATTGAGTTCAAAATCATCTCCGAAACTTCAAGTTACTTCAATGTCATTCATCGTATCTATTTTTGGATTAAAAATTCTAACAAACTAATTAACTTATACATTTTTTTTAACTTAAATATCTTTTTTATTTGAATAATATACAATATTTAATTTCCTATAATTTTTAATAAATATGAGTTTCAAACTTTGGCTACTAAATTTTAAAATTTTAATTCAGTATTTTATAAATATTAATTTTTTAATATTATCTAAAATTTTAATAATATTATTAATTAATAGTTTTTATTTAAATTTTGGTTCTCAAATTTGAAAAATATTTAAAAACAATTATATGTTATGTGATTCAAATAAAATTTATAATAATGCTAAATAATTAATTATATAAAATAAATTAATAATATTAATAATAATGTTATAAGTTTTTTATTCAAACTAGTAACCAGAGCATAAGTTTTGCGTGTGTACTGAAAAATTAATTATCATGGAGTAAAATTTGATTTTTGTAATCAAAAAGTAAATTTAAAGAACTAATTAATCAAATTGAGATGTGAAGTAGTGGAGATGTCAGAATGAGAATTGTTTATTTGGTTAGAGTTTTATTTTTTGAAAAAAAAAACACCGCCGGTAGCGGAGGTTAGGCAGACCCCTACCAGTATATAAACATAAGAGCGATACAAAAGACACCTAATGGAGGAGGGAGACTAGACAAAGACCTTCCCGAAAGCAAAAGTCTATACATCAAAACATAACGACCATAGAGGTCCAAAATAACATCACCACTGTTTGGTTAGAGGTTGGGGATGAGAAGGGTAATTTAAGAAACTTTTAAATATTTAGACTTAAAGAAGAGAAATCAATGTAAAACATGAAGGGTAATTGTGGAAAAATATTTTGGTATGTTCTTGACATATCAAAATAGTTTTTATGATATCCTTGACTATTATTGATATATAATAGTCCACCTCGGACTAGAATGGGGTTTAGGTCGGCACAAGAGAAGGGTCACCTCGGACCAAGATGTGGTCCGGGTCGCCCCAGGAGGAGGGTCACCTCGGATCAGGAAATGATATAGACCAGGTCATTTCAGGAAGACAAACAAGTGCCCGGGAAGAGCTAGATTATAGCTCGGTCTCGGGACCGGGGTCAGTGGCTGTTGGAGGACAGGGGAATGAAGGCGAGATGGTGCCCTTGTTCGTAATTAAAGGTTCACTTTGGTAAGGACAGGACTCAGAGGACTGAGTGGTCCATAATGATGAGGGTGGACCTAATGGAAGACGGAGCCCGTGGTAGAGGGACTGGAGGAAGAGGTGAGATGCGTTATAAAATCTGGTTTCTTTTTTATGGAAAAATGACATATATCGCCCCTGTGAAATCTTGGGTTTGCTGATAACTCCCTATGAAATTTTTTTGAGCTAGTAGGCAGTAGTTCCCTATGATTCTAGATCTGTATCATACATACCCTTTCTGGCTAAAAAATAACGAAAATGCCCTTTGACTTTAATGAAATCTTTATTTTATCACTTTTTATTGAAGATTTAAATGAAAACAACAATGCATTAACTTATATTTTCAATTAAGTTTATTTATACAATCACTCTAATTAATTTAAATATTAAATTGTATTTATAAAATAATTAAACTTATTACATAATTTAATGTATTAATAAAATTTACTATTAAAAAATATTTTGTGTATAAAAAATATTAAAAAAAATAATTATACATAATTTTCATAGTTGTTTAACTAAAATTTGATTATTTATTCAATTAAATATAGAATTATAAAACAAACTTAATTTAATTATTTATTTAAGTAGGGGTATTTTCGTCATTTTTTAGCTGGAAAGGGTGTGTGCGCTACAAATCTAGTATCACAGGGGGTTATTAGCTTAAAAAAATTTCATAGGGGGTTATCAGCAAATCCGTGATTTTACAAGGGTGATATATGCAGTTTTTCCTTCTTTTATTTAAGATTTGATATCTTATGAGATAGAAAAAAATCTGTGAAGAAAATAAGATTTGTATTTTAGGAAAATATAATGTTTCTTATTGGCGGGACTCTCCTAAGGTTCCGAGAATCCTCTATAAATACCAGGTTTGCCTCATAATTGAGGATCATTCTCACACATACATTATAAGCTCTTATATTCATTTGAGTTTCCTTTTCCAATAAACACTATTCTGACTTAGGCATCGGAGTGGACACATCCAAAAACTCTTCGGGCGCCCATTCACGAGTTGTTTAGTTTGTGCAGAAGGTTGGTTGGAGTGCATATCGAGGTGAACAGGAAGAAGATCTAGCTGAAAGAAGTTGTCATGTCTACCCAACTTTTTTCGGTGATAACAATTATAGAATAAAATAGATAAAGTAAACAAATATATTAATTTACCAAAACGCATGCTAAAAGAATTTAAAACTTAGCTGCCGAAATTTAAAATCCATATATCTAACAAATATATTTTTTAATAATTCAAATATAATAAAAAGTATTTAAATTTTAAGCTAAACAACAAAGAAGTGCTTATTAATTGGTTGTATTTTTATCTTAAAATAGAGATGAGCAATCACATTACATTAATCGAAAAGTTAGGATGATTTTGAAATTAGTTCAAATGTGGGAGATGAAAATGAATTTTTCCTGGATGAGGAAATAAACATATTGAAAAGATTCATGTTGGTACGGTGGGCAAAATTGTCGAATCCAGAACTTTATGTAATGACATCAAAGCTTGACCTTTCTCAGTACGGTGGTTCGGAGACGAGCCAAGTAGAAACTAGTGAACATGTGACACCCCAAGTCAAAATTCTACGACGATATATGGTCTATAATTCCCAGTATGGTACAGGCTTTATAATATGCGTGGTTAATAGCTGAAAGATAGAAACTCCATCGATGACAAAAAACATGAATAAACCAATCCCACCCGAGACACCAAATTGAAAAATATAAAATATTTGATAAATACTACTCACGTAAATAAAATGCATATTCATTTTGAAAGCCTAATTAATAACTTAAGAAAAATATAATGTTAAACATGTTTAACTTAAAATAATTATGAGATAGATGATCTTCCTTGAAAAGTTTCCGATAGAACGTGTGAGTCAAGACATACGTTTAAAGGAACAAAATACACAAATAATCACCGATGATTGACGTATCAAAAACAGCGAGCGAGAATCACTCTCTAATATCATGTTAAAACATGTAATTTGGTAATGGAACCACCACCTAGAAGAAAAAAAGAAAAATGAATGTTAATGCAATAACTCAAGTCCTAAACTAGCGCGCTCATATATATATTTATGTATGGATCTATCTCCTAGAAACATGCCTATATCCAAGATATAAAATCTCGATCACTGAAATTGAAATTACAAGAAAGATACCATAATCAAAACGGCAAAATCCAGAGCTCCACTCATGTGCAGGGATTTGTGACCGCGCATACGTATAGTAGCAGTGCAAGTAGCCACAATCGGCAAAACACAGGTGCCACGTGTCAAGCCCCAATCTTTTTCTCGAATCACCCCAAGTGCTCAAATTCACGCAGTCCTCGTTATTTTCTTTGTTTTTTGTACTTCAAGATTTCCTTTCTTTGTTTAATTCTTTAATTTTTGTCCCAATACCATTAAATTCAAGATTCTTTGCTTCTTCACACTCTTTCATCTTTGATGGACACTCTGCAAATCCCATCAAGGGTTCTTAATCTTTGCCGTGGAACAGCAGAACTTTCAGGTTTCAATACTTGTAGCCTGGTAGGCCGAGTGGGTTTTCTTAGAAGCAAGCAAAATTGCAGAAAAACCCAGTCTTTTTGCGTGGGAAGAAGATCTTACAGGAGAAATAATAATGGAGGGGGTTTCGTTTGTAGAAGTGGTAGTAATGCTCAAGATAAGACGCAAGAGGAGGGTCTTGTGTCGAGCAGCGAGAGAGATATTTCTGGCTCTGCTGTTGGGTTTCAATTGGTTCCTCATTCTGGTAAATAAAATATTACCGCTCCTTTTCGTTATCATTCGTTTTTCATTTTTTGGCTTGTTTAATGTTGTAAAGTTGGTCATTTTTTGTGGCAACAATCTACATAAGAATTGCTAGCCGTGCTTTATCTGTGGTCTTGTATTTTGATTTTTTTCCATTTTCGTTGCATTGATTCGGAAAACTAGTGAATAAGTTGCTCTGCATCAATCTCATTTCACGAGCATGTTGTGTTATTGCTTGTTCATAGCGAGCTAGCCACGGGTAGGTCGAAAGTTGAATTCTTGCGAAAATTGTAGAGGAAATTTGAATTTTTTTGGGGTCTACCAGACTTGATTACCATGCTTTGGTTCTGTGATGTACCATGTGCCATCACTGGATTGTTGCAATAAGTTTACGACATGCATATTGAAATCTTGAGAACAGTAGTGATACCTAACCATGGGAAAATGCCGGGATTTGGGGTGCTGTTGAAGCGACCCCTATGGAAGGAATGTTTGAAAGTCGAATATGTACAAGCTTTGACTAAAGAACGCTAGTGCACAGATAGATGTCCGATTCTTATAGTAAATGAATTTCTTTTGCAATTTGGGGTTTTCAGGGTGATCAAGGGGCGTGGTAGGGTATTTGTTATCTGACTGTATGGTAAAATATTCTTCTCTGACAAACATATTGCAATCAAATCAAATTTTTGAAAGTCTTCTCCTGTCTACCACACAATTTAATATCTAACAAGTTCATCCACCATCAGCAACCAGTAATTACAATCTCCTGGAAACTCTAGATACTGTATCTAGTGCAGAAGCCGAGCTGTCTGAAGACACCAAGACTCAGGAGAAAAAATCAACTAGGGTAACTCGTGTTCTTGTTTTTGTAACTTCTGAAGCATCGCCATATTTGAAGACTGGAGGCTTGGGAGATGTTTGTGGCTCTTTACCTATAGCATTAGCTGCTCGTGGACATCGTGTAATGGTTGTCATGCCAAGATATTTGAATGGAAGTCCATCAGATAAAAAGTTTTCCAATGCAGTTGACACAGAGAAGCGGTCCAAATTCTACTGCTTTGGCGGTATCCAGGAGGTTGGATTCTTCCACGAATACAGAGCAGGTGTTGATTGGGTATGAATCATTAATATCACGGATTTACATCACTTTTTAAGGATATCTCTTTCCTTGTATTAACTAGCTCCACTCCTTTAAGAAAATAAAAAAGAAAAAGAAGAGTAGAAGTTGATCAAGTGTTCATCTTGGTTGATTTTATGCTGGTAGGTCTTTGTTGACCATGCTTCTTTCCACCGACCTGGAACTCCGTATGGTGATATTTATGGTGCTTTTGGTGATAATCAGGTAGATTCTTCTCCTATTTTCTTGATGAATAAAGGAATTATCAGGTTTGGAAGATGTCAATGTTTTCTAACCTTTGTGGTCAATCAGTTCCGATTCACTCTGCTTTGTTACGCGGCATGTGAAGCTCCCTTAGTGCTTCCACTGGGAGGATTTACATACGGAGAAAATTGCCTGTTTATTGCAAATGACTGGCATGCTGGCCTAGTTCCAGTGTATGTAACTAACATATTGGTTCTTTTTCCATAAGACAATGTTTATGAATTTGGAAATAGCAAATTGTGATTGACAACATGATTTAGCGTTAGTTATTTTCAAACAATCTTACTTAATGGTGTCCTGTGGTTGCAATTATTGAAATTCATCTGCTTCCTAATTTCAGACTTTTAGCTGCCAAGTATCGTCCATATGGAGTATATAAGGACGCTCGAAGTATAATTGTAATACACAACATTGCTCATCAGGTAATTATTTTTTTCTTTCCTGAATTTATATTATCTTAAGAAATGTGGGATTGATATGCAGTGCTCAAATCCTAAAAAGGGACGTGGAAGGTCCTAAATTTTCTGTTCTGCCGCTCTGTAATGTTTTGGTCTTTTGATTTAGATTTGGATTAACTTTGTGATATTCTTCTGTTGTTGCAAATAGTGGATTTGTAACTATAAATTTGTCGTACTTGACCCAACTTAGGAAATCTCTTCTTCTGCCATTTCTGAAAGTGTTTCGAGGGGCTATTCGTTTTTATATGCTTTCAATGTTATGGTGCGGTTGGGTACAGGCCTTACCAGTGTTTAAGTGTACATGAGATGAGAAGGAATGTGATCACTGGACTAATTCCTCTCAAAGACTCAGATTAAAAAAGAGTTGGAAGATAAGGAAATTATTCTAGCATCTATGAATGTGCAAAAACCCAATCCTATATAAATTACAAATTGCTTGGACCTAGTATTAATCTTCCCGAAGAAAACTTTATGCTTTTTGTCCTCATATGCGTCATGCATTAATTGTGGTCTGATTTAGAAAATTACTACTTTGGATGCTGTGGAGGCAAGTGGATCTTTATAGATGATACATCTTGGAGTTCCTCATCATTACACTTGGTGTTTTGTGGACTTAGGTTTACAACATTGAAAGAATAGTAGTAGTAGTAGTAGTAGTAGTAGTAAGGTACTAAGGTGTAATTGTGTTGGAAGCATTATTTAATAAAAACTATATGGTAAGGGTGTTATGTTGATGTCTTTAAATTTTTTAAAAAATATAATAACGGTGTATGTTTTGTACTTTATTTTTTTTCCTCAAGGGAGTGGAACCTGCATCCACGTATCATAATTTTGGATTACCGCCGGGATGGTACAAGGCATTGGAATGGATATTTCCAAATTGGGCTAGGACGCATGCTCTTGATCCCGGCGAAGCGGTCAATGTTTTAAAAGCTGCATTAGTCACCGCCGACAGGATTGTGACTGTTAGCGAGGTATTTATGGTCCAATTTTTGAACATATCTTGTCCTATGAAGCATAGTGAGTTCCTAGGTTTCACTGTTGTTGCAAATAGATGATAATGTACGTTGAGATACCGAGCTTTGAAAATGTGCACACTATAGCTTCAACTTTTATTCCTGTACATCTTGTATCAGTCATCAGAATTCTTGTTTGTTATATTTTCTTTCTTTCTGGTATCAGGGGTATTCTTGGGAAGTAACGACTCCAGAGGGTGGATATGGGTTGCATGAGCTATTAAGCGGTCGAAAATGGGTTCTGACAGGTACATTTAAGTGGTGTGCATAAGGATTTCCAATCGTGAATCTTACTTTGATATCCATACATTATTCGGCATCCTTTTATAATCTAATAGCTGTTAATGCAAGAATATTGAGCACATAACATCCAAGGCCCAATTAACGATCCTGTGCATTTTAATATGTTTTGACTATCAAATATAATGTGTTGTGCAGGTATCACTAATGGAATTGACATCAATGAATGGAACCCATCTTCCGATATCCATATTGATTCTCATTACTCTGTTCATGACCTTTCCGGAAAGGTAGATAAATGGACTTCTGGTTTTATGGTATCACTTGGTTCCTGGATTACTATTGGATAACGTGGGTTATATATTACCTGCATTGACTCTGTACAAAAGGAATAAAGTCTTGCAACTGTCCGTTTTCTAGTGAATAGCCATCTATTTGAAAGTAATTGAGGAATTCAGAAAAATCAATTGGCCTTATGGCCCTTATCTACCGTCTATCCCGTGTCAAAATGCTGCAGTTGTTGCTTGTGCTTTTCATCAAAGTCTATATGCTCATGGTTGCAGGTACAATGCAAGATGGCACTACAGAAGGAGCTTGGCCTTCCTATTCGACCTGATTGTCCTCTGGTCCGAGCATGTTGTTATGCTTTGCTAGATAATGATAGGATTATATTTTTGGCTTGAATGGTTATAGAAGTTCTATGTTTTATAGATTGGCTTTATTGGAAGACTCGATTACCAGAAAGGTGTGGACATTATTCTCTCAGCTATTCCAGATCTTATGCAAGACGATGTCCAATTTGTAAGTCCTCGTGTGTTGCATCAAACTATAGATGAATTCACGCTACATAGTTTGGATCTGGGCAATGTAACATATTGTGTCTTATCTTGGCTGATATGACATTGGTGCATCCGCACCCTTAGAGTACGTCTTACCAGATCTTTTATGTGTGTAGATGATTTAACATGCTTCAGGTAATGCTTGGATCTGGAGAGAAACAATACGAGGACTGGATGAGACACTCAGAGTCCATTTATAAAGAGAAATTTCGGGCTTGGGTTGGATTTAATGTTCCTATTTCTCATAAGATAACTGCAGGGTAATAAAAGATTTCAAATCCCCGTTACTTCTTATAATCAAGATAACTTGTACTGACACAACTATTTACAGCTGCGACATTCTGGTTATGCCTTCAAGGTTTGAACCGTGCGGTTTAAACCAGTTATACGCCATGAAGTATGGCACAGTTCCTGTTGTTCATTGCACGGGCGGGCTTAGAGTAAGATCACTCACCCAGACAGATTTCAAGCCTTTTACTCAAAAGTTCTTGGTACAATGTTATAATGACGTTTTTTCGAATTAATCAGGACACGGTAAAGAATTTCAATCCATACGCTAAGAAAGGCAGCGGTGAAGGTACAGGGTATGTCTTTGAAGATCCTAACTATGCATCATCAAGATTTTCTTCTGCTATTTAATTTATTTGAAACTTAATGAGTTATCTTGGGGCTTGTAACAGGTGGGCATTTTCTCCCCTAACGACGGACACTTTACTGGCCGTAAGCTCTCATAAACCTTTATTTCTGTTTCCATCCCCTGGCCGTATTTCTGGATCCTTCTGTACTTACTATAGACTTCTCTTCTCAAAAAATGTAAGCAGACTTTAAAAACCGCGGTCGGGACATACAAAGACCACAAATCGTCTTGGGAAGGCTTGATGAAGCGCGGAATGGAGCGAGATTCATCGTGGGATAAGGCAGCAACTCAATATGAGGAAGTTTTTGAATGGGCCTTCGTCGATCCCCCATACTCTGGGTGAAATAGACCGACGACTAGAACATGAACAAGTTGCAGGAGCAGAAGGAAAACTGGCAGAGCGTTTGGCGCAGTTTTGGTAGCGTTGCGGGGAAATGAACATAACATGGGTGGTGATCCTGCATAAAATTCTTTTGCGCAACTGAACACAGCTGCCTACCGTAATTATTTCTCGTCTGAACGTTCTAAAGTCTCAATTTTGCATTTCAGGTTTAATGAAATTTAGCATATTCCGAGAAAAATATAAACAAGAATTGGAAATGACCAACGAAATTTCTTTTTCTGTGGATATGGGTTTCTGTTAGCTATGAAAGTATGATGATCCACGTGCGATGGTGATTGACTTATGATTTGATTCACCCCGAGAACATGCAGGGGTCTTGCTTTCATCATATTTGGGCGTGCAAGGATTTATAACGGGTTGACTCATCTCTATTTAGTGTGAAAATTAATATTTTTTCATAGGTCGAGTTCGAGATTTGCTTCATAAAGTTGCTCGTGAAAATGTCTGATACAAGTTTGTGTTTTTTAATTTACTAGTAATATGCACGTGCGTTGCAAGTGATAACATATATGTACTAAAATTAATTAGAATGAGAAATGAAATAAAATTAATTATAATAAGAATCATGAAATTAAATTGAACATTACATTGTAACATACGTTAAATTTTTATTTTTTCGCTTTAACGTCATTCACATCCGATCCATTATTTTGTTTAATAAAACGTCTTTCTATTTGAGTAAACGCAGACAATTTCTCATCATCAGCAATGTCGATGCTTTCGGTCGTTGCTTCTTTTGGTGTTGACACTTTTTTGTCTTGTTTGTAGAATTGAAAGAATCTTTTTTTTTTCTTTCTCTTTGGTGTCCTTTGTTGTGGCGGTATTTCTGCTTCATAGTTTTTTTGCAATGATTTTTGAAACGCTTCTACCACCATAGAGAGAGGCTTCTTCTTCTTAAAAAGTTTCTATGCCGATTCTTTAAAAGTAAAGTAACGTTTTTCATTAACCATTAGCAAATAGTCAAAAGAAATTGGTCCTCTTACATGACTTAGTAAGAGTCTATATATAGTATTTTTCTCATTCGATAGGATTTGCAGCATTTATACAACCAATTACTCTTCTTGTCTTTATATCGTGTCAACTTTTACTTTTGTTGTCCCAGACTAATAGTCAGGGAACTCAACGTATAACAATGTCCTTGCCTTTGCATTCACTGAGCAAGTATGAAAAAATTCGGTTAACATTGTTTTTGAGTTGTATTGACGCAAAACATATCTAAATTTTGATTCCTCCAAAATGTCACACGATGTTTATTTGGCAAATGTAATGCTAAATTGATTACGGCTGGAGAAATTTTATTAAGCTCAAACTCATAAATTCGCCATAATGCTTCTTGTGCAGAAACTCATCTTGCATCTTGGAAATATTTAATTTCATCTACAGTTCTGACTTCATTTCCTGATGCAATGTGTTCAGCAACTTTGTCATGGCCTTTGTAAATGTACTTGTATAGATATTTAACCGCAGTCAATGCGAAACAAATTTCAACATTTATGTGGCAATCATATCTCATAAGAAGGTAAGGATCGTAGGGAACAACCCACTGATTATTTAACTTTGCTCTTTTTACATCCACTGTTTAACTATTGTCCCTTCTCCGATAAATAGGATAACCCTCTTTTATTATACCGTTCTGACTTCTGTCACAAAACTTCCGTGGATAATGGCTCTTGCATTGTCCTGCGATCATGCAAGAGTTTTTAATATTCAAATGTCCACATGGTCCATGCATCACATGCTTCACGACAAGGTCAAATAACCTTGGGTTTTTCTCTTTTCGGATAGTTCAGCTGAAACATAATCATCAAATTGATCTTTGTTGTTTATTTTATGTTCTTAATTTCTTCAATATGACCAACTTGTGAATTTGAGTTAGTCCGTGCTCTTGGAATTTAACAACATAAACATAAGCACAAACTTCCCCAAACACTGCTTTTTGAGTTATTTCTATTTTCAGATCTTGTACTTTTGCTCTGAAAACTCTAGATGTCAAGTCCAGCTGATCCTGAGCTCGTTGATTGTCTTTCAAGTTATTTTTTATTTCTTTCCACTCCGGATTACAAGCCATTGTTATAAAGAGATCTGGTTTTCTGAACCTCCGTACAAATGTCATTGCATCTAGATATCTTCTACGCATGTCTCTTGGATCTCCAATGAACGATGCAAGCGGTACAATTCTTTTCTAAAAGCTGCAAATATGGCAAAAAATTGTTTAAATTGTTATTTTTTTAAAAAAATAAAATCAAAGTGCAATTAATACGATCAATTCCATAAACTAACCATTTAAATTATAATACAAAACAACAATAAGATATTCTACATAAAATTTTTTATTGATTAATATTCAATCACCTCTTTGCAACCAAGACAAATTTAATCAATTTTCAGAAAACATGCACAAAAGCACAGAAGCTTATTTATTTTTATTTAAATTAAAATATAGAACACAAACTTTTAATTATAATTAATTATAGGCTTTTTAAAATATTTAATCAACCAAATAATTTAAAAAACTAATAATAATAATTTATTATTCTTATTATTAGTTATATATTATTTTTTCAAAAATAATTTAATCCTGAGATATATATATATATTATATTATATAATTGTATAATGATAAAATGAGTAAAATAATTAAAAAAATTATTAATTGTATATTGTGATAGTAAATAATAATAATTTCAATACATTTGTAAGTTCATCATCTAGATATAAATCTAAACCCAATTTAATTTTTGCATAAAAAAATATATTTATAATTAAATTAAATTTTTAAATATTGAATAAACCAAAAAAATTAACAAAATCAATAATAATAATAACACTAATAATTAATATTAATTATTATTATTTTATACAATTAATTTTAATTGAATTAATTTAATTCTGAGATATAATCATCATAAACTAACCATTTAAATTATAATACAAAACAACAGTAAGATATGCTACATAAATTTTTTTATTGATTAATATTCAATCACCTCTTTGCAACCAACCAAGACAAATTTAATCAATTTTCTATTAACGTGTACAAAAGTACAGAAGCTTCTTTATTTTTATTTAAATTAAAATATAGAACACAAAATTTTAATTACAATTAATTATAGATTTTTTAAAATATTTAATCATCCAAATAATTTTAAAAAAAACGGATAATAATAATTTATTATTCTTATTATTAGTTATATATTATTTTTTCAAAAATGATTTAATCCTGAGATATTATATATATATAATAATATAAATTATATATAATATAATTGTATAATGATAAAATGAGTAAAATAATTAAAAACAATTATTAATTGTCTATTGTGATAGTAAATAAATATAATTTTAATACATTTGTAAGTTCATCGTCTAGATATAAATCTAAACCCAATTTAATTTTTGCGTAAAAAAATATATTAAATTAAATTTTTAAATATTTAATAAACCAAAGAAGTTAAAAAATCAATAATAATAATAACACTAATAATTAATGTTAATTATTATTATTTTATACAATTATTTTTAATAGAATTCATTTAATTCTGACATATAATCATGATGATTATTATGATGATTATGATGATGATGAGTTAAACATTCTTATAAAAACCTAATTAATTCTATATTGTGATATTATATAAATTTTAATACATTTATAAGTTTATCTTCATCTAAATTATTAGAAATAAAAATTTATTTTTTGCATCAAACCACAGAATTTTATCATCGGCATAATTATAGAGCATAAGGAAGAACAAGTACTGAAAACTATTAAAAATAAATTGTACCAATGTCTTCTGGCCGAAGAATATATTCTACCAAGAAAAATCTGTTGGATTCTTTGTAGTATGATGTGATTGCATAACAGAACTGTCTTCTCATATTTTGGAATGTTTTAGTGTCATTCATTTAACCGTTTTGGGAAAAGAAGTGGATATTGCAAGAGATCGTAACATCCAAAATAATGTTTTATCTTATGTTTTTGTCCATCAAACCCATGAAGTATTATGCCCCTATCCAAATATCAGCAACTTGATCTGCTGTAGGATTGTTGTAGCATTGCTGATCTACTCCATCATTCTTACATATTTGAAGGGTTACATCTTCAATAGAGGAAAAATCATTTATTCTGTGCAACAATTCAGCATATGTATTTTTTTTTTCATGACATCCATTAATAGCTTCATAGTACCTTCACAAATATCAGCATTGTCAAATACGCTCATCCTATTAGTCAGTTCGTTGTCGTTATCCCAAAAATACAATTGCAAATGAGATGGTTTCCCCTCATGAGGATTCAAGGAGGGAGCGTATGAAACGCTTGTCCTAACACTCTAAATGTATAGATTCCACAATTCGAAGAAGCAGGATTATTATCCACTTTAACACCAAAAGAAGTTAATGAAAATAAACTGTTATATACTCTGATTCTATTTCGAAAATTCTCTGCTTCTGGAGATTGTGTGTTAGCAAATAGGTTAAACAATTCATGCGGCATAATTGTGTCAGCTAATGTACGACTATTGATTTATTTTTTCACCTTCATGTTTATCAGCTTTAAGTAAGGTAGGAAAATCTCTGTCTTCCTTTATTTAATTCCATCCGTTGAGGACTTGTTTGATCAAGCAAGGGAGAAGAACTTGATATTAAGTTGGCTGCCTCTAGAGTATTTTCAACGATGCATACAATTAATATAATTGAGACAAGAAAGTTAGACGACAATACAACTGATTTTTATATGATACCTTGGGAGGTTGAAATTTTTTTTGTACAATTAACATGTGAGGAACTATCTCCGTTGAATAAAACACTGCTGATAAAGTTAATAAAATGTAAGCTTTGACATATAATATTATATAATGACCGAAAAAAAAATTACAATAAAAATAAATAAATGTTAACTATTCCCATTAAAAAAACAGTGGTGTATGCTACTTTAAATATTGTTATTATTTGTTTATTTATGACATAGAAAAGAACACTTTTATGAAAACAATGTTCACCGTTTTCTTTTTTTCCTCGACTCCATACATTATGAATCCGTTGACGGCGTTTTTCAATATCCAAGATTTGAATAGTTTGAAACAGATTTGATGGATTCTGGGTTATTTCCTGCAGATTTTCCTAAACATTATATGTAAATAGTTGAGAAGATCGAAAAAAAAAGGAAGCAACTAAATGCCATACAAAATATGAGATCCACTATAACCTGCTGAAAAATATACCTGAGGCTGGATATTTTTCGTGCATATCATCGAGACGAGTTGCAATACTGTCGTTAAACAATATTCTGTGTGGAAAATGTACAAACACATGGAATCAGATGATAAGATGAAAATATTGCAAAAAGACAATTCTTGAACGTTGGTAACCTAGTAATCAAATATTCAGGCTTTAAAATTCCAAGATCATTGCACTGCTGGCCACTTCTTTTTTCCTTTGTTTCTTCTAATTTTTTCGTTGGTTTCTTCTCCTTTCAGTGGGTATTTTTTGTCGGTATTTTTTGTCGAACGTTGTAGGGATTGAGTGGGTAATTTCGATCTATTTAGGAAAATATTTTTGAAACGGTCAATCGGTAAACTTCTGAAACATTCCATCGGCTTTTCTTGGAGTGGGTTTTCTGCTCATGTATTTAATTTGGATCTATTTAGCAATTCTTAAACGGTCAATGAATTTTATTTGAGTGGGTTTTGTGGGGACCTCGGGTTGCTAATCTTATCTTAGGGCAATTAATGAATAATTAACATTCATTAAACATCAATTAATAAACCAAGAGCCAAGTAAAAAAAAAAAATTTTTTTTATAAAATCAGTGCCTCGCTCGATCGGTGAAAAACACCCGATCGAGCGAGCACAAATTCTCAACTCTCGGATGGAACATAATTTGGCCTCGCTCGATCCGTCAACTTCTGCGGATCGAGCGAGCCAAAAACTAAATTCTCTGTTTTGCAAAATACAGGGCTCGCTCGATTATGACCTTGTTTATGAGTATATGCATGTTTTGGACTTGATATATCATGATTTGGATCGAATTTGATGATTGGAAGTGATAGTGCTCGAGTTTGAAAGCAAAATGTATTTCTGCAGATTTCTGGAATTTGAAGCCCGCTCGATCCGCAGAAGTTGACGGATCGAGCGAGCCCTGTATTTTGCAAAACAGAGAATTTAGTTTTTGGCTCGCTCGATCCGCAGAAGTTGACGGATCGAGCGAGACCAAATTATGTTCCATCCGAGAGTTGAGCATTTGTGCTCGCTCGATCGGGTGTTTTTCACCGATCGAGCGAGGCACTGATTTTATAAAAAATTATTTTTTTTACTTGGCTCTTGGTTTATTAATTGATGTTTAATGAATGTTAATTGTTCATTAATTACCCTAAGATGAGATTAGCAACCCGAGGTCCCCACAACAGGTGGTATCAGAGCATAAGTTTCTTGGACTGAGACTAGATGAGCGGGGTAGATCGAGTCTTCTATTCTGATTTATTTATTTCTTTCATAATTTTATGGTATATGATTGATTGATTACAGATATTAAATTGTCACATGATGATGTGATAATTTGCGAAGAATATGCTATACAATGGTTTGAATTACATGCTATCTGGTTTTATGATTGAAGTAATAGCATGTATTGAATGAGGATGAAATGAAACTCGATCTCTTAAGAAGGCAATGTGGACTGTAACAGACTTGTTGTAATTGAGATTGAACTGTACACTAATCTGTTTGATTATCAGATATGCCTCCCCGACCAGCACCGAGAGTTAGACAGACGTTGGCTACGAATCAGCCTGAACAGACAAATGCTGCACAGGTCCCAGTGACAGTGTCTGAACATGGACAAGTTAATACGTCTACTGATGAGTTCAGTGATGCTAATCCGATGGAGAAACTTCTGAAACGATTCCAGTCATTCCAACCACCGAATTTGCAAGGAACTGAGAATGCTGTGGAGTGTGAGAACTGGCTGGAAGATATTGAGCAGTTATTCGAGTCCATTGATTATTCAGATGATCATCGTGTGAGACTGATTATTCATCAACTGCATGGCCTTGCCAAGAGTTGGTGGATAGCGACGAATAAAGCATTGAAGAACCAAGGTACTGTTATTACCTGGTCTGTATTTCGAACTGCTTTCTATCAACGTTTCTTTCCTGTGTCTTATCGCAAGGACAAAGGAGCAGAGTTTGCAAGTCTGCAACAGGGGCAGTTGAATATCGAAGAATATGTTGCAAAGTTCACTAGCCTGTTGAAGTTTGCTCCACATATCGCTATTAATGATGAATCTCAAGCCGATCAATTTATCAATGGCTTGAATCCTGATGTATTTACACTTATGAATTCGGGAAGACCGAATACCTTTGCTGATGCTTTGAATCGAGCAAAGGGTGCAGAAGCAGGGATACTGAAACAACGAGGAGCACAGTTTGTGCCACAACCAGTGAGACAGTCTCAAGAACAGTCACAGATTCCACCGTCACCTCGATTTGAAGCTGGAGGTAGCAGCAGTGGAAAGAAGAATTTCTTCAAGGGCAAGAGTAAACAGTTCAAGAGATCTGGTGGTAGTAGCTCTTCGAGTTCAGGTAGTTCCCGACAGTCTAGGGTTGGATAGAAGTCTGATGTGTATTGCACCAAGTGTGGTGGACGCCATACCAATGAACAATGCCGAGGTGTATTTGGAAGCTGCCACATTTGCAACAAGATGAGACATTTTGCACGTGTGTGTCCACAACGAGGATCTGAGGGTGCACAGGGTGCGGGATCATCGAGACCGGTAGGTCAATCTACATCTTCTGTTCACTCTTTTCAACCACAGCCTGCAGCACCGAGTAGAGGAGGAGGTCAGACAGTGAATCAACCTCCGAGGCAACAAGCACGAGTGTTTGCATTGACAGAAGAGCAAGCACAAGCAGCACCGGACAATGTGATTGCAGGTAACTATTTTATTTCTGGTTATCCTGCTTATGTCTTATTCGACACTGGTGCGTCACATACCTTCATATCTGAACAATTTGTTACGTTGTATTCATTGCCTGTTGAGTCATTAGCTACTGTAGTGTCTATATCTTCACCGTTGGGAAAATGTATAGTATCAGTGAAGTCTGTTAAAAATTGTGTACTACAGTACGAAGGTAATGAAGTTGAGCTTGACTGTATAGTTCTTGGTTTATCTGATTTTGATTGCATAATCGGTATCGATATGCTAACCAATTACAGAGCAACAATGGACTGTTTTCAGAAGATTGTGAAGTTCAGGCCTGATATGACTGATGAGTGGAAATTCTATGGTAAGGGATCACGAGCCAGAATTCCTTTGATATCTGTTCTTTCTATGACTGACTTGTTACAGAAAGGGGCGGAAGGATTCCTTATTTATGCAGTCGATATACTGAAGACTAGTCCGAAATTGACTGATATACCGGTGGTGAGTGAGTTTGCAGATGTATTCCCTGACGAGATTCCAGGATTACCATCGTACAGAGAGGTAGATTTCGGTATTGAATTGATGCCAGGTACACAACCGATATCTAAAGCACCTTACCGTATGGCACCGATTGAACTGAAAGAATTAAAAGACCAACTCAAAGATTTGTTGGCTAAGGGATATATCAGACCGAGTGTATCCCCATGGGGTGCTCCGGTATTATTCGTTCGAAAGAAGGACGGATCGATGAGGCTATGTATTGACTACCGGCAATTGAACAAAGTAACGGTAAAGAATCTCTATCTTTTACCTCGTATCGATGATTTATTTGATCAATTGCAGGGTTCGTCGGTATATTCAAAGATTGATCTACGATCCGGATATCATCAACTGAGGGTTAGAGACGAAGACATTCCTAAGACTGCGTTTAGAACCAGGTATGGACATTATGAATTCATAACCAACATATAGAAAGCGTTAAATAAATCATCTTGAATCTATTTAAACTCGACTCAACAAATAGAGTACGTAAATGCTTTACAAACGAATTGATTCATATAACTTCAAAGCCATCAAGATTCATAACTGATCTTGACTTGGATATCCATCTAACGAGTTCGTAACCGACTCGCAAATAAGGTTAACAGCAACCTTGGCATAGAATCAATTCAATATAGCATCATATCAACTCGAATATAAAGATCCACTACCTGTGATGGATCGACAACATCACAATCAAATCAAAAACATAAACAAGTATGTGGTTTTTGCGGGCCAACTCAAGATTAGTCGTTCTTGAGTTTCAAAGTCCCTACTTCGCGATGTCGTCATTATACCTTCGTTTATCTCGGTTCTGAACTCTTCAAATCTGAAAGATACAACCAAAATACATATATCAAACTTCATTTCAATCTATCATATCAAAAACGAGTTAAAATCATCATAAGATCATCGATCAAACTCATTTCAAACTTCAATCCAACTTCTTCGGTTCAAAGTTGTTGTCTCGAGTCGTTGGCCTTCCAAACTCGACTGAAACGGAAGAATAAAATTCCATAACATTCACATCATCAAGATAAGTGTTTCAGCTTAGCTATCGAATAACAAAACAGTCCAAAAACTCGATTAAACAATGTAGCGATTCAAATTTGGTAACCGACGTAATCCCGAAACCATTTCTAACTTCTAACCAACTCATACATGTATTTCAAATCAATAACCAGCTGATATATCATTCAAAACTTCATCTCAATAGCTATAATCAACAACCATAAGCTGGAAATCAAGATTGGATACAAATAACACAAACTCATCAATCCGGTTTTGATATAGAATCGCATAAACGTCGATAAACATAATCTAAAACTCAACATCTGATATCTGTCAAATTTCGAGCTTTAAACCATGCTGAAAGATATAAAAACTTACACTAAATCGAATCCCTCGTCGTAAGGATTCCAAAACAATTTACGGAATCGAAATCGGACAACCGGTTCAAAAGTTACGAGACTTTGAAGATTGCAAATCCAAAAGAAACGAAAGGATCTCGGCTTCTCTGTTCTTGAATTCTGAATTGATAAGAAATATACACGTATACATGCTGATAATCAATTCAAAATCTGATAACTTTAATTCTATTTTCACTTTAGTCCCTCAATTCTTCAATAATTGCAATTCAATTCTTGCTTCAAAATTTCTTTCCATGGCCATTTTTCCTACAAATAAAACCCGGGGAGTAAAATGCAAAAATACCATATAACACATAAAAACAACATAAAACAATATGAATAAACACCAAATAGACACAAAAATATCCCTAACTAATGCATATAAAATACACTTATCACTGTGCCTAAGTTTTGGGACTGTCGCCATCAGCGGGCTGACGACGGACGCTGGTATAGCTTTGACATCCTAAAAATATTTAGGAGTATGATATAGCTTAGTTAAGGCTTTTAGAGCTTAAATAGTGATGCATGTGTATTTGCATTGTAGACGCAGTAGTGTGGACTTGTAGGCGTAGGATCTAGACCGGTGTTCTAGGATTTGGCCTGCAGTGTTAGAGGTACGTAAGTACTGACCGAGATAGCCAGCATGATATATATGCTTATATGTTGCATTTTTATGTGCTTTGTATTCCATGTTTTACTATTTTAGCACATAAATGATTTTATATTGCATCTCGTGAGAGGTGTGTCGTGACAGTTTCCATAGGGAGCTCGTATCTCTTTATGGACTCGAGTCAGGTATTGACAGTTTCCATATGAGACTTGCATCATGTAGATGATTCGGGTCAGGATTTGGGGAGGCGCAGCCCCAGGTTTTGCTATCACTAGGAGCGACCACAATGGTGGAGCAGACGCTATAGTGATAGGCTGAATATACGAGTACCCTCGCGGAGTCGCTGAGCAGACTGTTTTACCCAGGATTTTAAAGTCATTTGCATGCTCATATTTGTTTATATATAATTGCTTTCGTATTGAGCATAGTCGCTCACACCCCTATGTTTGGTGTTATTGGAATACCTTGTGGCGGGGCAGATTTCAGGCTGGACGGTCCAGGAGGTTCGCACTAGGAGTGAGGCCGGTGCCAGTTGCAGTGAGAGTTTAGTGGTAGGGCTTGATATCCTAAGAACTTTCGATATGGTTGTATAAGAGTATTAACACTTTTACTATCGTCGGTTATATTATGCCGATTAGATTTGTTGTATTTAAATTATTCGCTCTTTACGCTCTTTACGCTAATTACTCTGATTAGGTAGTGGATCCGGGTAGGGTCGCAACATTTATTGGTATAAGAGCGCATTGCAACTGGGGATTAGTAAAGTGGATTAAAAATTATCTGCTATTATTTGACAGACGGCAGACTACGACAAGAGCCACCACAGTGGAGGCGGACGTTGGGGAGATCGTGGCGATCATAAGCGTGACCATCACAGACACCTCGAGGAGCGGAGGAGATTCAGTATGCAACATTTCCTACAGATGAGTCCTAAACCTTTAGTAGAATATGAGTCACCCGTAGTTGCTGAAGACTGGCTAGAGCGTATGGAGAATTGTTTCTAATAGAATATAGAGACGTTGGGTTTTATTCTGGAGGGCAATTCCAGGAAGTGGTGGAGATCTATTTCCGAACCGTTTGTAGCAGCCAGAGGAGCAGCTACTTGGGCAGAGTTTCGGACTACGTTTGAGAGGCTATACTTTCCTCCAGCCCTATGATAGTTGAAGGTCAGTGAGTTGATGAGCTTGCAGCAGGGGACGATGACCATAGATGAGTACAAGCAGAAGTTCTTCGAGCTTCTCCCTTATTGTCCTCAGTTCGCCAGTAGTTCCGAGGCAAATTACGATATCTTTCTTTAGGGTATTAACCCTGAGATTCATCAGCTGGTTGCGGTGGGCAGCGACATGACTTACGAGGGTTTGGTGAGCCGTTGTCACCAAGCGGAGGACAGTTTTTGAAGGAACAGGTCCATGGTTTCTTCCTCATCCAGACCGATTAGCTCCTTGGGTCCGAGAGGCCAGTCTTTCAAGAAGCAGGGAGACACTTGTTCTTCTTCTTCTTCTTCTTCTTCTTCTTCTTCTTCTTCTTCTTCTTCCGGATCTGGCGGAGTGCAATGTTTCAGTGGCCAGAAGTGGAATTGTTGCCAGTAGTGTAGGCAGAGGAATCCTGCAGGTCAGTGTTCTCAAACGACTAGTGGTTATTTCCAGTGCGGACATGAGGGCCATATGAAGAAGGACTGCCCTAATCTGATGGGACCAGCTAGTGGTTCCAGAGGTTTTCAGGCATCTTTCCAGCAGTAGCAACCGCAGTATCAGCATTCGCACCAGTCGCAACGACAGCATTCTCAGACTTCTTCCCGTGGTCATTCCTCTCTACGACCACGTGTTCAGAGGAAAGTCTTTTCACTGAACCAGGATCAGGTGGAGCCTGAGAATGATCGGATGATCACAGTTACCTGTAGTTTGTGTGGTTTTCCTGCATATATCTAGATTGAAACTGGTGTGTCACAATCATTCATCTCAGCACATTTTGCTATGAGGTATAGATTACCGTTTATCCCTTTAGACGTGTTGCTAGTGGTATTGACTCCGATGGGTAGCGAGGTGTTAGCTAAGCGTCTAGTAGTTGGTTTCACTTTGGGTTTTGAGGGGTATCACGTAGTTCTAACCAGATTATTCTAGACATGGATGACTTCAACTGCATTATTGGGATTGATCTCCTGACTACCTATAGAGCTATAGTCGATTGCTATCAGAGGTTTGTTCAGTTTTGTCCTGAGGATGGCGAGGCATGGTATTTCTACGGTGAGGGAGCGTGACCCCCGATGCCAGTGGTTTTTGCTCTGAAAGCCCGGCGTGCTTTAGAGTCTGGCGAAGAAGGCTACCTTATCTACACCATGGATGCATTCTTGGAAGGATCAGCCATTCAAGAGATACCCGTAGTCCGTGAGTTTCCCGATGTGTTTCCGGATAAGATCCCAGGCTTACCACCAGCGCAGAAGATCAAGTTTGGCATTGAGTTAGTGCCAGGGACGACGCCGATTTCCAAAACTCCATACCGTTTAGCACCAATAGAGATGAGAGAGTTGTAGAAAAAGCTGCGGGATCTTCTTGATAAGGGCTACATTCGACCAAGTGTTTCGCCATGTGGAGCCCTAGTGATGTTTGTCAAGAAGAAATATGGGTCGATGCATCTTTGTATAGACTATCGACAGCTTAATCAGGTAACTGTGAAGAATAAGTATCATCTTCCGCGGATAGATGATCTGTTTGATCAGCTGCAGGGCACTTCTGTTTGTTCGAAGATCGATCTGCGATCGAGATATCCGTACCTCTAGGTTTTGGGGTAGCTTCCAGCGAGCTATTGGTACTACACTGAGTCTGATTACATCTTATCATTCAGAGACCGACGGACAGAGTGAGAAGACTATCCGTAGCCTCGAGGATATTCTTCTAGCTACAGTGATGGATTTTGGACCAGCATTGTAGTGACCCGCACCGTGATCACCTACTAATCAAAAGCTTAAGCATGCATTTAAATTAATTAAATAAATCAGAATTTAAACAGCGGAAAACTTAAACAACAATAAAATATTGTTTACAACCATATCGAAATAAACCAGTGTATTAACCCAAATACATCAGAAGACAAAAGCCTAGACAATAACCCTGCTGGTCCTCCATCGCCTAAGCTCTCCTGGAAGCACCCGCATCGTTCAACCGCAGACCTGCCCCATGGAATAGGGTGTCCAGATACAACAAATTACGGGACGTAAGCATGAAAAGCTCAGTACGAGAGTATGAGTATACGGTGTTATGTGTGCATGTATGCAAGTGAACTGGGTACCAAGACTCTCAGGTCAAGAAACAAGCTCATAGACTGGGCCCAGGGTATATAGCACGTTGCGCCGTCGCATCAGGAGGTGGCTCATATATCCAGTGGATAATGGTGACCTGATACTAGTACATGTGTCCAACCATCACGGTGACCTGACACAAGACTTACGTATCCAACCATCCACAAACTCGTAGGGTGAGTGCCCTACTACAGGATACCTCTAAGGTAAAAGCTCAATATGCTCATGTATGCATCATACAGTCATGACATGCTGTATATAAAGACATATAAAACATGAAATCACATAATCCATGCAAACACATAATACATGCATACTCAATCTGGATATCTCGAATAATACTTCCGTATCTCATAAACTAGGCAAGCTAGACCAGCACTATTGTAACGCCTTAAACGCATACAAATCTCGTGTGATGAGATTAATGTTTTTAATGCATTAACAAGTCCCATAATATTATGTTTTGATGATTACAAAACTCGGTTAATTGTTACTAACCATTTAAAGTGAGATTTTGCAGATTAGATTTATTGACAAATAAATTATTGGAAATTATTTTGAAGCTATCAATGTATTTATGAAGTCTCATATTGCTCATATAATGAAGACAATGTTATGTGGATGCCATGAAACATTGTTATGAGGATATGAAGAAAGGGACAAGAAGAAGCCAAAGTATGGAGCAGCAACTTCCAAATATTATTGGGCATTTTCTATGCATTGAAATCCGATATCCACCGGTCATAATCTTGATGAGGAATTTTTACATGTACTGTCCAAATTTGAGAGCATTCCAACGGCTAGATATGGAGCTATGATTTTTCCACAAAAGTTGTGCAGTACCTATTTCTGCAGAACTTGAAGCGAAGGATGAAGAATCAACTTCTGAAAATTACTGGACGTTCTTGAGACATCCAAATCAAATCTTCACCAATCAAAATCAATATCCGGATGTTTTCAAACTTATAGCAAAATTTCATATCAATCCAACGGCTAGATATGGAGCTATGATTTTTCCACAAAGGTTGCACAGTACCTATTTCTGCAGAACATGAAGCAAATGATGAAGAATCAAATTCAAAAAATAACTGGGAGTGCTTGAAACATCCAAATCAAATCTTCACATATCAGATTCAAAGTCAGGATGTTTTACAACCTATGTCCAAATTTCAGATCAATCCAACAAATGGATATGGAGATATAAATTTTTCAAATTTGTTGCACAGAATAAGTTTGAAAACTTGATGAAGCGACTTCCGAAAATTACTGAAAATGTTTTACTCTTTAAAATCAAATCTTCACCGTTCGGAAAGAAGATCTAGATGTTTTAAAGCTTTGGTTTAAATTTCAGATAAATCCAACGGTTAGAGTATGCGATATGATTTTTCCACAAAATCCGCTCAGTGCTAGGAAAAAGTAGGCTGCGGTGCCGAACACTTTTTGTCACTCCTTGACTTCTCAACACATGCTCCATGCACTCAAATCAGATTCAAATCTTTGCCAACTATAAATAGAGGCCATCCAAGGTCATTTGGAGACATCCCAACTCATCTCTTCTCTCCTTTGCAAGCAATTTCTCACTATCAAAGTGTTTGTGTGATATATTTAAGAGTGTTTGTAAAAATAGTTTGTGAGTTGGTTGTGCTATTGTTGTAAACACTTGAGTGTGAAGCCAAGTGTGTTGTGCTATCGTTTTAAGCACTTGAGTGTGAAGCCAAGTGTTTGTGTTGAGGCTTTCCTTGGAGCCCTTAAGGCCAAGAGTATCGAGTTGTATCGGCGCGGTGATCATGTCAAGTTTTACGGCTATCCTTGGATCCATCAAGGCCAAGAAGTTGAAGTGCTAGTGAATCCTTGGTTAATCGATCTTAACCAATAAGGGGAGACGTAGACGATTTATCGTCGAACTTCCATAAACATATCATATCTCATTTATCGCTTTATTTCTTTTACGCATTTATTTACCGCATTTATTTTTGATTGCTTTAAGTCTTCCCCTTGCGTATTTGCATAATCGATTTAAATTGCTAAAGTTTCCAATAGAATCTAAATTCCCCCCCACCCATTAGGTTCTAACAAGTGGTATCAGAGCCACCTTTTTCAAAATATTTTCAAAAATGCTCTATGGCAAATCTAGCGAGCGACTATGCTAAAGGGCAATCAACAAATCGTCCTCCTCTTTTCAATGGAATAAACTACGGGTATTGGAAAAATTGAATGTCCCTATACATCCAATCCGTAGATTATGACCTTTGGAAAGTAACCGTGAAAGGTCCCTACATACCTACGAAAGAGGTTGAGGGAGTCAAAATTCCTAAGGGAATGGACGACTTTTCAAAGGAGGATATGAAATTGATATCTCAAAATGCTAAAGCTATGAATATTCTTCATTGTTCCTTAGATATGAACGAGTAAAACCGGATCTCAATGTGCTCATCCGCAAAAGAGATTTGGAACAAATTGGAGATATGCCACGAAGGGACCAATCAAGTCAAGGAGACAAAGATCGATCTACTTCAACTCAAATACGAGACATTTGAGATGGAGGCTAGTGAGGATGTTGATACCATGTTTCGAAGGCTTTCTCAAATCATCAATGAGCTAGCCCAACTTGGAGAACAATATCCAACCAAGCAAGTGTGGAGGAGAGCTCTATGCGCCTTACCCAAGGAGTGGGATGCAAAGAGGAAGGCCATCATAGAATCCAACAAAGGCGACACCGCTTCCTATGATCTTGATCAACTCCATGGGACTCTAAAAACCCATGAGTTGGAATTGTCTACAAGGAAGGAAATAAAGAAAGAAGATGAAAATATCAAGGCAAAGAGGATTGCCTTATCTAGCCAAGTTGAAGATGATGATGATGAAGAAATGGTGCTCTTCGCAAAGAAATTCAAAAGATTCATGCGAGAAAATAAATTCAAGAAGACAGACAAAGAAGTGACATGCTACAACTGTCAACAACAAGGGCATTATGCAAATTAATGCCCTCTCAAGAAGAAAAATGACAAAGGCAAGAAGAAAGTACTCATAGCCACTTGGAGCGATAGCGATGACGACGATGAGAAAGCCAACATATGCCTCATGGCTAAGGATGATGACATCGTCTCCGACGACGATGACGAGGTACCTTCCTATGATGAACTATTTCATGCATATCAACTCATGTATGATATGACTAAATCTCTTAGAAAGGAAAATAAAAACCTTAAAAATGAATTAGAATCTAAGGAGCATGAAAACCTAAGATTAAAGGATAAAATAGCTCACTTAGAAAAATCATTTAACAAATTCAATGTTAGTAGCAATAAATTGAATAACTTACTAAGCATGCAAAAATGTAGCTTTGATAGAGGCGGTTTAGGGTATGAAAAGAAATCAATAGACTTTACTAGTCTCATTGCTAAAGCTAAAATGAGATCACCCCCTACATGCTCTTATTGTTGTAAAATTGGTCATGTTAGACATAAATATAGATCTTTAAGATTTCAATATGATCAAAAGAGCTATATGAAATGGAGGCCTAAGAGTACTTAACAACTCATCAGTCAGCATTATGAGATCATGATCTAAGGGAGTTCATCATAGACCGGTTTAAACTGCCTTGACTTGCGACTGGTCTTCCTGATGAACGTTGCTCTGTCCAAGAAAATAGGTTTTTAAAGAGGCCATAGCCCTACCTACTACTGGGAGCACTCTTAGAAAGTGGCGATGATGTTGCTATGAGAGACTGAACTCTTAGAAGTCTATTTTGTATCTCTCTTTTCTAACACTGTGGACCCAAAAGAACTAAAGGGTACCAAAATCAATTCTTGCAGGGAAATAGGAAAACTGTTCTTCCTAGCATATGGTATCTAGACAGTGGATGTTCTAGACATATGACTGGGAACAAAGATCTACTCCAATCCGTCAAACCAAAAGAGAAGGGAACTGTCACCTTTGGAGACAACAACAAAGGAGTAATTGAAGGAATCGGCTCAATAGGTATATCTAAATCTTGCTTGATTGATGATGTACTCCTAGTGAAATGGCTTAAACATAATCTACTAAGCATAAGTCAATTGTGCGATAGAGGTTATGAAGTCAAATTTACTCCCCAACACTGCACTATATCACTCACGACTGACAAATCCATAAATTTCAAAGGATATAGAAGTGAAAATGTATACAAGGTTTTTTTTAAATAATTTATCTTTATCAAATATCAAAAGCCTTGTATCCTTGAATGTTGATGACAATATTCTTTGGCATAGACGACTAGGTCATGTTGGTCCTAGTACCATAGAAAAACTTTTTAAACTTGATTTAGTTGTTGGTATGCCAAAACTAAATTTAAAATTAGATTCGGTTTGTGATGCGTGTCAACTTGGCAAACATACAAGGAAATCTTTTAAAAGAAAAAAATTTGTATCAACTTCTATACCCCTTGAACTTCTTCACCTAGATCTATGTGGTCCCTCGAGGAATGCTAGCCTAGGAGGGAAGCTTTATGCATTTGTCATTGTGGATAATTTTTCACGTTTCATGTGGACACTGTTTTTAGCCCACAAATATGATGCCTTTGATTATTTTAAAAATTTTGTCAAACGAGTTGAGAATGAGAAAAATCTTTCAATAAAACAGATCCGTAGTGACCACGGAACTGAATTTCAAAATGAGATTTTTACAAACTTTTGTGAAGAGAAAGACATCGGTCACAATTTTTCTTATCCTAGGACTCCTCAATAAAACGGGGTCGTTGAGAGGAAAAATAGGACACTTGTGGAGATTGCGAGTACCATGATATGTGAGCATTCTCTACCAAAATATTTTTGGGCTGAAGCAATGAACACTGCCTGTTACATCATGAATCGTGTATCAATAAGGTCAATTCTCAAGAAAACTCCATATGAATTATGGAGAGGAAGAAAGCCTAACATTTCATACTTTCGGGCCTTTGGATCAAAATGCTATATTCATAATAATGGTAAGAACAACCTCGGTAAGTTTGATGCCAATTTTGACAAAGGCATCTTTCTCGGATATTCTACTTCAAGTAAGGCTTTTAGAGTATTTAATAAACGTACCTTACTTGTTGAAGAATCTATTCATGTTATATTTGATGAATATATGTCTATAGTTTCTCGTAATACTAACGATGATGTAGAACTTCTCGAAGAAGAGATGACTTCATCAAGCTTAAATGATATAGATGTTTCTGTTGAGGAAACACCACTTCCGAAGGATTGGACGCTTCACAAAGATCATCCTATGGATCTTATCATTGGAAGTCCTTCAAAGGGAGTAATCACTCGCTCTTCTCTTAATAATATTTGCAATCATCTTGCTTTTGTTTCGCATGTTGAACCTAAGTGTATTGATGATGCTTTATTAGATGATTCATGGATTATTGTTATGCAAGATGAATTAAATGAATTCAAGCGCAATGATGTTTGGAATCTTGTTCCTAGGCCGCATGATAGATCTATTATTGGTTCTAAATGGGTCTTTAGGAATAAACTTGACGAGCATGGTACTATCACTAGAAATAAAGCTAGACTTGTAGCAAAAGAATATAGTCAAGAAGAAGGCATTGATTATGATGAGACTTATGCGCCTGTTGCTAGACTAGAATCTATTCGCATGCTACTTGCTTTTGCTTGCTCTAGAAATTTCAAGTTATTTCAAATGGATGTTAAGAGTGCCTTTCTTAATGGTGTACTAAAAGAAGAAGTTTATATTGAACAACCTGATGGCTTTGTTGATGCATTATTGCCTGATCATGTGTTTAGACTTAACAAAGCATTGTATGATTTGAAACAAGCTCCTCGAGCTTGGTATGAAAAACTATCAACTTTCCTTCTCTCAAATGGTTTTTCGAGAGGAAAGATTGACATTACTTTATTTACCAAAAATGTCAAAGATGATTTATTGATTGTGCAAATTTATGTTGATGACATAATTTTTGGTTCTACTAACGAAACTCTCTGTCAAGATTTCTCCAAGCTTATGCAGGAACACTTTGAGATGAGCATGATGGGGGAACTTAACTATTTCCACAGATTGCAAATCAAACAGTGCAAGGATGGGTTCTTTGTGAACCAAAGCAAATACATCAAGGAGATTCTGAAGAAGTTTGGGATGAAGAACACAAAATCATCATCCACACCGATGAGCACAACAATCAGACTCGACAAGAATGAAAATGGTAAATCTGTAGATCAATCTTCCTTTCGTAGTATGATTGGCTCCTTATTATATGCTACTGCTAGACCGGACATTATGTTTAGTGTTTGCTTGTGTGCACGATTTCAATCATGTCCAAAAGAATCACATTTGTTCGCCTTAAAACGCATTTTCAAATATCTTTCAAATACTCCAAATCTCGGCTTGTGGTATTCAAAAAATTCTTTCTTTGATTTAAAAGCTTACTGTGATGCCGACTTTGGTGGATATAAGGTGGACTAGAAAAACACTAGTGGAACCTGTTTCTTTTTAGGAAACTGTTTAGTTTCTTGGTTTTCCAAAAAGCAAAATTGTGTTGCGTTGTCAGCGACCGAAGCCGAATATATGGCTGCCGGTAGTTGTTGTGCGCAAATTCTTTGGATGAAGCATCAATTGCTTGACTATGGTGTATCATTTTCAAAAATTCCTATTTTTTGTGACAATACTAGCGTCATATGTCTTACAAAGAATCCAATTCAGCATTCGCGCACCAAACATATTGACATTCGTCATCATTTTATTCGTGACCACATCGAACGAAATGAAGTTGAACTTCAATATGTTGACACGACAAATCAAATTGCCGATATTTTTACAAAACCACTAGATGAAAATAATTTTATTCGTTTGCGTGGTGAACTTGGCATGATTGAGTTGTAATCGCTTGTAGACATATTTTAAATGTAATGTCATATTAAGGGGGATCTTAATAACAAATTCGAGCAACTAAATTTTGGATAATACAAATTAATTATATTTATTCAAAATTATAAAGCTCACATTTTATGTGAAATTTATGTGTTGCATTTTAGAAATTATATTTCAATTCTCTTGTTTTGCATTTACTTTTCCAGTCTTTTTGATTATCACAAAAAGGGGGAGAATTAGTTTGGTTAAATACTTTAACTAAGGGAGAGAATTAGTTATTAGATTCTATAACTAAAGGGGAGAATTAGATGTTTAAATGAAGATATAATGGGGAGAATAAAATTGGTTATTTGATAAACAAACTCTTCTTAACTAATTGTTTAATTTAGGGGGAGTTTTATTCATGCAATTTTATTGTGCAAATTTAAATTGTTTATTTAACATTGTACATTTATTTCTCCTATTTAACCAAGTTTTGTGATCATCAAAAAGGGGTAGATTGTTACGCCTTAAACGCATACAAATCTCGTGTGATGAGATTAATGTTTTTAATGCATTAACAAGTCTCATAATATTATGTTTTGATGATTACAAAACTCGGTTAATTTTTACTAACCATTTAAAGTGAGATTTTGCAGATTAGATTTATTGACAAATAAATTATTGGAAGTTATTTTGAAGTTATCAATGTATTTATGAAGTCTCATATTGCTCATATAATGAACACAATGTTATGTGGATGCCATGAAACATTGTTATGAGGATATGAAAAAAGGGACAAGAAGAAGCCAAAACATGGAGCAGCAACTTCCAAAAATTACTGGCCATTTTCTATGCATTGAAATCCGATCTCCACCAGTCATAATCTTGATGAGGAATTTTTACATGTACTGTCCAAATTTGAGAGCAATCCAACGGCTAGATATGGAGTATGATTTTTTCACAAAAGTTATGCAGTACTTATTTCTGCAGAACTTGAAGCGAAGGATAAAGAATCAACTTCTGAAAATTACTGGACGTTCTTGATACATCCAAATCAAATCTCCACCGATCCAAATCAATATCCAGATGTTTTCAAACTTATAGCAAAATTTCATATCAATCCAACGGCTAGATATGGAGTTATGATGTTTCCACAAAGGTTGCACAGTACCTATTTCTGCAAAACATGAAGCAAATGATGAAGAATCAAATTCAAAAAATAACGGGGATTGCTTGAGACATCCAAATCAAATCTCCACCAATCTAATTCAAATTTAGGATGTTTTACAACCTATGTCCAAATTTCATATCAATACAAAGGATGGATATGGAGATATAAAGTTTTCAAATTTGTTGCACAGAACATGTTTGAAAACTTGATGAAGCGACTTCCGAAAATTACTGAAAGTGTTTGACTCCTAAAAATCAAATCTCTACCATTCAGAAAGAAGATCCAGATGTTTTAAAACTTCGGTTTAAATTTCAGATAAATCCAACGGTTAGATTATGCGATATGATTTTTCCACAAAATCCGCTCAGTGCTGGGAAAAAGTAGGCAGCGGCGCCGAACACTTTTTGTCACTCCTTGACTTCTCAACACATGCTCCATGCACTCAAATCAGATTCAAATCTTTGCCAACTATAAATAAAGGCCATCCAAGGTCATTTTGAGATATCCCAACTCATCTCTTCTCTCCTCTGCAAGCAATTTCTCACTATCAAAGTGTTTGTGTGATATATTTGAGAGTGTTTGTAAAAATAGTTTGTGAGTTGGTTGTGCTATTATTGTAAACACTTGAGTGTGAAGCCAAGTGTGTTGTGCTATCGTTTTAAGCACTTGAGTGTGAAGCCAAGTGTTTGTGTTGAGGCTATTCTTGGAGCCCTTAAGGCCAAGAGTATCGAGTTGTATCGACGCGGTGATCGTGTCAAGTTTTACGGCTATCCTTGGAGCCATCAAGGCCAAGAAGTTGAAGTGCTAGTGAATCCTTGGTTAATCGATCTTAACCAAGAAGGGGAGACGTAGACGATTTATCGTCGAACTTCCATAAACATATCTTATCTCATTTATCGCTTTATTTCTTTTACGCATTTATTTACCGCATTTATTTTTTATTGCTTTAAGTCTTCCACTTGCGTATTTGCATAATCGCTTTAAATTGCTAAAGTTGCTAAACTGCCACTTGTCCGGGCTTCTAAGACACCTGGATCTGCTGAGTTCGGACGATCCGAACTCGGGTTTGGAGGGCCTGAACTGTTCGGAGGGCCCGAACTGATACGTGGGCTCCGAACTGTTTGGATCCTTCTGAAGTCATTTTTGGATCCCCGGGGCCTACCCCACCATTTTCGGACGTTCCGGATCTGATTTTCTACTTATTTTCACCAAATAAGGACTCTTTAAACATGTTTTGACACTTTTAAAATTATATGTAATTTTCTAACATGTTTAAAATTTTTATTTTGAGTGTTTTTATATTTCAAGTAAGTTTTAAGTTTTAATTATGTGTATTTTAAAGTTAATATATTTATGTTCAATTTTATTATGTGTAAAGAAAAATATTAAATTTAATAAAATAATAATATTTCAATATCACTACAACGACATCACCACAACATTGTAGAAACATATAATGAAGTTATCAACGCTGACATCATCAAGCGATCAAGTTACTAACTTCATCACACCAACTTTCTCACATCCTTGTACATGCTCTAATATTATTATGATATGCTAGTTGACTAATTCAGTTTTGACTGGTGTACTAACTCTCATATAGAGAGTAATGTCATAGAATAATAGATCATCATATAGCCACTAAATATGATCTACTCAATACAAACAAATTTGTCATTTGCTATTATTATATCATAATTATGTAATATTATATTATTATGACATAATAGATCATCATATATCCACTAAATATGATCTACTCAATACAAACAAATTTGTCATTTGCTATTATTATATCATAATTATGTAAATATTATATTATAATTGGATACGTAATGACCTGTTGGCCTGTAACATGATACCCTGTTTCAGAATTGGGTATGAGTAATCATTAATCAAATATTTTTAATATATATTGAAGTATTATGTAACTGAAATTGAGTATCACATGCTAACTATATTATTCTGCAATTAAACCTTAATTAAGTATTCTTAAACTGTAATTAAGTATTATGTAACTGAAATTTAGTACTACCTGCTAAATATATGATTACTCCAACATGTTATTTTCTAATTTAAATTTTAATTATTATCAATTTTCAAATAAATGTTAATGAAATTGGAACAATATGCAACAACGACATAAACTCATTGTCATTTATATCAAATCAATGCGTGATATGGAACATCAATTCAAATAATTTTGACGTGGATAATAAACTCTCGTCTAACGATGAATGTCATAGATTAATAATAGATCATCCTATATTTATTAAATATGCTTTACTCGATCAATACAAACAATTGTATTCATATGTAATATTGTATGTTATTTGATACTACTATTTCATAATTTATGTAATATTAGATGATAATTAGTTAGGTACTTATTTTATTATTTCATAATTTATGTAATATTAGATGATAATTAGTTAGGTACTTAATTACTTGTTGGCTAGTAACATGGAACCATGTTTCAGAAATTAGGTACGATTATTCATTAATCAAGTATTATTAAAATATATTTAAGTATTACATAACTTAAAATTTAGTATCACGTGCTTAATATAAGAGCACCCCAAAGGGCGAGGCTACCGCACCCAAAAGTTTCCGCATGCAGACGTAATGGTGGGCCCCTCTCTGCGCGGTGAAGCCCACCAAGTAATTAAAAAATTTAAAAATAAACGGCCAGATCTTTCTAGCCGTTTGAAGATCAAAGGACCAGAAATATCTGGTCTTTTGATCTTAAAAAAAGAAAAGAAAAAGTAAGTTTAAAAAAAGAAGGGTTGGGATGATATGGCCGTTGAAGATCAACGGCCAGATCAATCCCTGCCTAATTTATTTTTAAAAAAAATTATTCAAAATTAAAAAAATTAAAAAATCCAATTTTTTTTAAAAAAATTCTGAAAAAGTACAAACGGTCATATTTTTCAAATTCATGCTTTCTTCTATAAAAAGGTTTGGACATATCTCATAAAATTCACATTTTCAATTATCTAAATTCCAAAAATTCTGTGAGAACCTAGATTCTAATCATTTAATCAAAAATAATCATTCAATTAATCTACAGAGAGTCCGGACAAAAGTAAAAAAATATTTTTTTTTAAAGAAATGCATGGACCCCGTGCACCCTCTGTGTCTGGGTCCATGCATTAATCTGTAGCCAAGGGTTCGGAGACTACAAAATACACGGACCCCATGCACACCTTCATGCATGGGTTCGTGCACAAAATGCACAAAAATCCCAACTCTCGGAGTTCTGCACGGACTCCGTGCACCCTCCGTGCCCAACATTTCAAAATCACAAAGTTACCGTCTTGAAAAAATTTTACACGGATCCATGCACAAATGCATGTCCGGGGTCCGTGCATGAACAAAATTTGAGTACTCAAAATGCGACGGTACACGGACCCCTACACGGACGTAGGAACGGGGTCCATGCCCTGTAAATTTTTTGAAAATAAAATACATAGAGCAGATCATGCAACTCCAAAACCAACTCAATTACTCAAATATCAATATACAACATGCATAAATCCAATACATGATAGTTTTAAGTTGTACAAATATTCGAACAATCAGAACATGCATCAATTCTAAGTTCTACAATTCAAAATACAACCCAAAGGAGTTCAAATACAAAACGACTCTAAAACCAAGTCCTCACTTCAATCAATATCACAATCCCAGTCTAGTCATGCTGCTGACTCGAACATGCCCCACCTGTTGCCACACATACAAAACAAGACAACAGACAAATAATTCCGGTGAGAATAACATTTCCAATAAAAGAGACAAAACAGGAAATATCAAATAATATATCAAAATGATACATCAACAAACTGACATGTACTTTCACGTAGTGTATCAACAACATGAATAACAATAACTCATTTCGAAATGCAATAAAATGTAATGCATGTCTTTGGGGTTCAAGATTATCTAATCAAATAATCAAAGGAATTTCGTTTCTTCGGTTGGGATCCCGAGGCCGAGATATATCACCGCGATCTCACCGACTCTCCCGATCAAGGTAAATACGGCATATCTCACTCCTCTAGATTTTGGAGCACTATAGAGAGTTAGTCGGGTCATTAGAGTTCGTCTCAACTACATATTTCCCTCAACTATAATCCCCAAATTGTCTAATTCGAACTGAACAAATCATTGTCTCAATATGTATGCATATGACAATCGTAATACATTTAAGAAATTCAACTCAATGCATTTAATCAACCTAAACAGGTAATCATGCATGTACGTGAATTAGGGACTCGAGAATCAATCGAAACACGAGTATTCACCCTTTTTCAATCGATATCGTCTTTTATCTTTTTCTTCGGTTCGACGTAGCTGCAATCCGGACAAGCTACAAGAACAAAAATTTCCAATCAAAATTCTATTCAATCGTAATTCAACGATTAAGGTAAACTCTTTACCAAAACTCGATCAAATCTTCAACGATTCGAATTCTGTCAATTCTGAACTCCACGATCTTCAACCAGTTCTGTACGGAGATATAAAAGAATCTAATATCAATCCATCCAATTCAAATTGATTTAAAGGCTTAATTCCAACTCCTAAAATCCAAAATTCTCAAACTGAAGTCATAACGGCTATATATTCGACTAACCGGACATACAAACATCAATATAACAATTCCAACAACTCGTAACAACAATAATTCATCCAAATCAATCCAATTCCAACAAATCTCAAAATCCAAATTTTCTAATTTATCTTATAAAATCATAACAAATCCGAACGACGTTCTTTTTCCGATCCGACTTTGAAAATACGATCTATGATAGCTCAAGAACAACATATCAGAAAATCATCAAATTCCAACGGCATCCAAAAATCGAAGTATAGTTGATCAAAGAAAAACTTGCGGTAGAACGGAGCTCTTGTTTCCGGGATCGCAAAACCAACTTCGGATTAAAATTTTGCTGGACGGATCGAGCGGAAACTGGGATTGGAAAGCTTGAAAGGGGAGTTCCTTTTGCTCCAATGGAGGAACGACTTAAAGAAGAAAAAATAAGATAGAATAGCTTATTCATGCTTCTAACTAATAAGGCCAAGTCAACTTTTCCAAAAAATGCATTTTATTTCCTGAAAATTCCTAATTTGCAATTCAGTCCCTAATCAATTATCAATTCAATCCTCAAATTTCATATTATTCAATTATTAATCTTAATCTCTTAAAATCTCGGTTAAGCTAATTTTGGGGCTTTACAATTCTCTCCCTTAGAAAAGATTTCGTCCTCAAAATCGAATACAATTCAATCACAAAAGATAAGAGATAATATCAAAGACTGCAATAAGAATTCACCTCTCAGAAATAACTCCAGAAATCACTGCCTCAAATCGGACTCTATCTCCCAATTCTCTTTTTTAAATCCGTATCGACTCAACTGCACTGTCACAACTGAAACGGGTTGTTCCGAAGCTGCTTCTCTGTTCGGTCAAAAAATCGGAATCGGTCGAAGCAACTTGACGTCTCATTACGTTCAGTCTTGTCGGTCGAAGAACAAAAGAAGGATCTGGTGATAATCCGCAACAAAAGAAAAAAACACATCGAAAAACCAGAAAGAGACGGAAGAATGCAAGTCTATATGCAAGATCACCTATCATCTCCAGACTTTAGTGAGAATCGATCAATCACAGAGACGACTTCTCTCTCTTCTCATATCTGACAGAGCTTCTGAAAAGGCAAAATCTTCAAAAAAATCCAGTCTCCCTGATCAAAATACAGAGTTCTGCATCGGAAATTCGTATACTTTGTCTATCTGTCCTGTGCTATATTCATTATCGTTTGAACAATCCTCATCTGTCCAACTAAACCTCGAATTATATCTGGTCCCAATTCAGGTGACTCAGAAAAATCATCCAAATTCAAAAGAGATGTTCATTTCTGCTCGTACAATTCATCAAAAGATGTCCTCAATATAATCATCTGATAGCTGTATTGTACAAGAACTGCATAAGAGTTAGCGAAACTCGCCAGCTAGTACCAGAATCAAGCACTACCGCTCAACAATAACCTCTAAAATCTGAATCTCCTGATCTGGCTATCCGTCGTTCTGAGGATATTAAGTTGTACTCAGATGAAATCGAATAACAAAAGCCTCTTAGAAGTCTATGCCAAAAGAAAGGGTAATTTGAGGATATCTGTCTAAACTGACAGACTTCGTCAAAACATGAAAATTGACGACCTCTGACAAAAATATGAATCATCTGATCCTGACTAAAGGTCATTCTGTATAGAATACGGTAGCTGATTCATCAATCGGTCAATCATATTCAGATAGTATCACTTACCGTATGACACCAATTGAATTGAAAGAACTGAAAGAGCAGCTTGAAAATTTGTTAACCAAAGGCTATATCAGACCAAGTGTTTCTCCTTGGGGCGCACTGTTTTTTTTTGTTAGAAAGAAAGACGGATCGATGAGATTATGTATTGACTACCGACAATTGAATAAAGCAATGGTAAAGAATCGCTATCCTTTACCTAGAATCGATGACTTGTTTGATCAATTGCAGGGTTCGTCAGTATATTCGAAGATTGATTTACGATCTGGCTATCATTACCTGATAGTAAGAGACGGGGATATCCCTAAGACTACATTTAGAACTAGGTATGACCATTACGAATTTATAGTCATGCCTTTTGGTCTAATGAATGCAACAGCAACATTTATGGGATTGATGAATATAGTATTTCAAAAGTATCTAGATGACTTCGTGATTATCTTTATTGATGATATTTTGATATACTCTAAGAACCTATGTGATCATGTTGACCACTTGAGAACAGTTTTGAAGACGTTGAGAGAGGATAAACTGTATGCTAAGCTATCCAAATGTGAGTTTTGGTTGAAACAGGTGGTATTTCTGGGTCATATTATTTCAGGAGATGGCATTTCTGTTGATCCAATTAAAGTTGAAACTGTGATCAGTTGGCAGAGACCGACATCTGTGCCAGAAATCAGAAGTTTTATGGGCTTAGTAGGATATTATCGTCGATTTATCCGAGACTTCTCATCTATTTAAAAGCCTATTACACAGCTTACACAGAAGAATGCACCGTTTGTGTGGTCTGAAGCGTGTGAAACTAGTTTTCTTGAGTTGAAGAAAAGATTGACTACAGCACCAGTCTTGACAATCCCTTCAGGTACTGGTGATTTTTTCTCACCAGGGTTTGGGATGTGTTTTGATGCAGAGGGGACATGTTGTTGCGTATGCCTCACGACAACTGAAATCGCATGAAGTTAGATATCCAATTCATGATCTTGAGTTGGCAGCTATCGTCTTTGCATTGAATATCTGACGACATTATCTGTATGGTGAAAAGTTTGAAATATTTTTTAATCACAAGAGTTTGAAGTATCTGTTTTCACAATCTAAACTGAACATGAGACAAAGAAGATGGCTCAATTTATTGAAAGATTTTGATTGTGAAATCAAATATTATCCAGGGAAGTCGAATGCAGCAGCAGATGCCCTAAATAGAAAGGTATGTGATTTATTCTTGTCTACTATAGGTATATCTCATTTGATTGAATATTGCTGTATTTCTGGATTAATATTTGAGACAGATAGAAGGCCGATGAGAATTTGTGATATCAGTGCTGAGCCAGAACTATTGATTCGAATCAAAGAAGCACAGAAATCTGATTTGAATGTACAGAAATCGATTGAAGTGATCAAATCAGGACATCAGTCTAAGTATAAGGTTAGTGATGATGATATTCTGTATGTGAATAACCGAATTGTTGTTCCCGATCTTTCAGATTTGAGACAAAATATCTTGAAAGAAGCCCATTGTAGTTGATTCAGTATTCATCTTGGAGGCAGAAAAATGTATAACGATTTGAAGAATCAGTACTGGTGGAAACAAATGAAGTTTGATGTGACTGAATTTGTATCAAAATGTCTGAACTGCCAACAGGTAAAGGCTGAGAGAAAGAAACCAGGTGGCTTGTTGCAGAGTTTATCTATTCCTGAATGGAAATGAGATCACATTTCCATGGACTTTGTGACGAAATTGCCACGATCATCCCGAGGATGCGATGCTGTTTGGGTGATCATTGACAGGCTGACGAAATCTGCATGTTTTATTCCATACCGAATGACTTATCGTCATTATCAGATGTCAGATTTATATGTTCGAGAAGTGGTATGATTACATGGTGTGCCAAATTCTATTGTATTTGATCGAGATCCGAGATTCACTTCGCACTTTTGGCATAGCCTACAGCAAGCTCTAGGTACACGTTTACATTTGAGTACTGCTTATCATCCTCAAACCGACAGACAATCTGAACGAACTATTAAGACTCGTGAGGATATGCTTAGAGATGTAGTACTTGATTTTGGTACTACATGGCAATATTCAATACCACTTGTGGAGTTCTCATACAACAACAATTATCAAACAAGTATAGAGATGGCTCCATTTGAAGAATTGTATGGGAAGAAGTGTCGATCGCCATTGTATTGGGATGATGTGTCAGAGGTGCCTGAATTGGGACCAGATTTGATCAGACAGATGACTGAGAAAGTGAAGTTGATATAGCAGAGAATGAGAACAGCGCAGCATATACAAGCCAGATATGTGAATGTTCGACGACGACCGTTATCATTTGAACAATGAGATAGAGTATTCTTGAAAATTTCACCTTTCAGGGGTACTGTCAGATTTGGCATGCGAGAAAAGTTGTCTCCACGATTTATTGGGCCGTATGAGATACTAGAGAAGATAGGCAATCTTTCTTATCGACTTGCTCTTCCTACATCTTTATCTGGTATACATGATGTATTTCATGTCTCGATGCTCCGAAAGTATCAACCTGACGAGTCTCATATTTTGCAACCTGATGAAGCTGAGTTGGATGAAACTCTTAGCTACTTTGAATAGCCGATTCAGATACTTGATAGGAAAGAAAATCAACTCCGAACGAAAACCATTCCATTGGTGAAGATTCAATGGAGTCGGCACGGATTTGAAGAGGTGATGTGGGAAGTAGAAGATGACACGAGGCAGAGATTTCCCTATCTATTCCACTGATGTGAGTTCTTGTTTAGTTTTCTGTTATTCTTTATTCTTATGAGTATATCGACTGCATATCTATACTGTGATGAATTCGAGGACGAACTATTGTCTTAGTGGGGGAGAAATGTAAGGCCCAAGATTGTTTGATTTAATCCGAGATAATTTAATTTTAATTCGAGTATATTTAATTTGGGAATATTTAGAGTTTCAATTTAAATTCTAATATTCTTAAATTATTTAGGATTGAAATTGAATTAAAATAAGGGTCAAGGACTGAATTGTAATTTATGAAGAAGTGAGGGACTAAAGTGCAATATTACTTGAAAGTTATCAGATTATTATTGAAGTTTCAACATGTATACGTGTATTTGATATGCAAATTTAGAATAGACGAACAGAGCAGCCGAGATCCTCTTATTTCTTTTGAAATATTGATTTTCAAATCGCCGTAACTTTTGATTCGATCGTCCGATTTCGATTCTGAAAATTGTTCTGGAATCCTTGCAACAAGGGCTTCGATCTTATATTAGTTTGGAAGGCTAGCGACTCAAGAACTCTGATTTTGAACCGAAGAAGAAGGAGTCGAGGTTTGAAGTAATTGATTGTGAAGATTGAATGAAGTTTTGATCGATGAAGTTGAATAGAGTTTGATCTATTTGTTCTTATTGTTATGTTTCAGATTTGAAGCCTAGAGAATTGACAAGAAAGAGAAGGTATAAGACTACATCGCGAGTCGGGGATTTGAAACTCGAGAATGAAGCTTCTTGAGTTTTCCCACCAAAATCACGTACTTGTTTATTATTTTGATTTGATATTGATGTTGTCGATCCATCACAGGTAGTGGATCTTTGATTTTAAGTCCATACAATGATGATATGATATGATATTGAATTGATTCTATGCCGAGGTCTGAGGCAACCTTATTTTTTAGTCAATAATGACTACTATAGATGGATATCGATGTCAAGATCGGTTACGAATCTTGATGGAAATGATGTTTTATGAATCAATTCTTAATCGATATATGCGTTATTTACTCTATTGTTGAGTCGATTAAGAATAGAGTTGATATGATTTATTTAACGCTTTATATGTCGATTATACTGGGAATGTTTTCTCACTGGAGTTTATCCAGCTGTTGTCTTGTTTTGTATGTGTGCATGACAACAGATGAGGCAGGAGCTAGCCAAAGTCGACGTGGGTAGCTTACGAGAGAAGATTAGACATGGACTCGGGTTGTAGAAGTCGAATCGATGTACTTGAAAGTTGTTATGTATGTTAGAAAATATATGAATATGGTTCTTGAAGAACTTGGCGAACGTTGTGTATAGTTGGAAACTTTTGATCGACTTTAAGCAACTAGTTTGATGTATCAAATTCTTGTTATCATGCTTAGACTTTTTTCTGTGTGATTCTTCATGTTTTAGACTTGAATTTGATGGATTAGAAATGGTTGGAAGGATCAAAATCAGCTGATGTATAACAGAGGAATTTTCTGCTCAGGGCAGCGCCTAGTCTGCAGAAAAGAGCAGACCGAGCGCAGCCTCATTTTCCCTAACCCGAAGGTTGGAGATTTTGGGGCGCCCGCTCGGTTATTTTTAACCGACCGAGCGCACCCTTATTTGGAAAAAAAAATTTTGTTTGATCTTATTCCTTCCTTGTTTAATTAAGGTTGTTTAATTACTAATTGCCCTAAGAATGAGATTAGAAACCCGAGACTTCACAGATACATTGGCAAGACGTGCCTCCTTTTTGAAAAGATAATTGGCAGAATGTTGCCATATGGCAGCATTACAGAAGAACTACAAGAAATAAAGGGGTATAGATAAACGTACACCATTATGTTGTAAAGAAAATGATCTTCCAACGATCATTGGAAACAGATCACAGGGATTTAAAAGGAAGAAATTCAGAAATAATCCCTAAAATAAAAGAATGAAAAGTTCTTGAAAACCAAGAACATTTTGGTCCAAACAAAAGGCCAGATCCTATAGATCGGGTAGAAGAAGTGACCTACAAGAACATCCCCAACAATACGCTCATCACAAAGCAGGGGAAGAACACCATCAAGAAGAACTTTCAGAAGAACTCATACAAGAGCAAGTGAAAGTTTCAAGGATTGCAACTGCTGGACATGTGGAGCAAGAAGACATATATCTAAAAATTGTCCCAAAAACAAGAAAAAAAGAGTTAAACTCTTTGAAGCAACACCAGATATGGATGATGCGGTCTTCTTTCAAGATCTAGTCCAAGTATATCAATTTGAGGATATCCCCTCAAATGAAAGCATTTACGAAGAAGAGATAATGTTTAGTCAAGAAGTTTCTGAGGATGAATCAAAATCAGAATTAGAGTAAAGAGGAAGTGTTTCGGCATGAAACACGTGAAAGTTTGGCTGGGTTCTTTAGTCAAACCACGATATCTCATAATATGGTCCAAAGGATTATGAGATAAAATTCAACATTACAAAAGTACCAAGATTTTTGGCAGGACAAGTTGAAAGAGTCTTAGGAAACCTAGGGCTAAGACAAAGAAGACATAATTTGATTTATAAGGTATCCAGAAGGGAAATGGCGATCCCGATGGAATTAACCAGTAATAAAATTGAGATGCAGTTAATTTCCTTTGAAGAAATTCGAGAGGAATTACAGAAATTAAAAGCAGAAGTAGCAAAGACAATGTCTTGGATTCATATTGGAGCAATCCAGATTATGATCAAAGCTACTTTTAAAGAAAGAATAGATTCACCCATATATATCGTAGTATGCGATAAAAGAATGGAGAATATACAAGATGCGGTTCTAGGAACTATCTCGGGAAATTTGTTTGCAGGAAAAATTGTGGGAGTTATTTATCCAAGAATAGCCTACAATTTAGTTGATAGATATTTTAGTCGAGCCTTGACGTTGCATCAAAACTTCAAGGAAAAAGACTAATGAAGAAAGGTAATAGGCCATATTCTATTACATATCAAATTTCATATGCTCTTTCTAATACTCACCATTCTGAATTATTTATTAGAAATGAGTTCATTGAAATTCCAGAGATCTTTGGAAAAGTTGCTCAAGCAATATACCCGGAAAGGATTGAGTTTCCTTTAATTCAAGAAACAGACATTCAAATTCAAGACAGACCGGTTCTATATAGAGATCTTAAAATAGAACCCCGAATGTTATCATTTCAAGGAGACCGAATGACAAGTCGGAGATGAGACAAATCTCCTATTCAAGAAATTCCACCAGAAGAAAAGGAGTTTCTATAATAGGAAAACTTAGATCTTCAGAAGGATGGAAAGAAATAAAAATAGTATTCAAAATTACAAGTCATCGGAACCAGTTCCCTTGTAACTCGATTTGCTATTTGGAACAACAGGAAAAAATAACTTACCAAGGAGTGATAAATATTGGAGAATTGGAAGTTCAAATCTGTGGAATTCTAGGAAAAGAAGTGGATCAGCTCATTATTGAGTTACAACACAGTCTGTTAAAAATGGCGGGGCCAATTAGTATTCCTTTTAAAAAATGACAACAAGTCCTTTCTCCATATACATTCCGATAGGGATGTTGTATGAACAATATAAGGCTGAATACTTTGCAGCTTATATTGACTCGGGAGCAGGAATTTGTACAGCAAAAAGAGGAGTCTTCCCTGAAGAATGTGAAGAAGAATTGCCAAAAATTGTTGGACGAGATTTCTCTCAAAGAATTTTAATTCTTTGCAAAGGAATAAAACAAGCATAAATCCTTATGGGAGGAGCAGGTCAAACACCTTGGTACAAGGTAAAGATACCATCAATCTATTTTCATGATACAGGAGCTGATATCCTGTTAGGAAATAACTTCTTACAAATGTTTAAGAAGTACACACAAGACAATGAGTCAAGAAGACTTATGTTCACTACAATTTGTGATCATAAAATTATCGTTCAAAGACTCAAGGTTTCTTTTTATCGACAATTTCCGATAATATTTCGCAGCCAGCGTGGTGATAAAGGACAACTTTTTCACCCAAAAATGAAAGATCCAAGAAGGTTTGAAAAGAAACCATGTTGAAAATAATAACAGAACAAGAACTACAAACAGAGGATATAGAGCTTCTGAAGGTAACTCTAAATCACAGAGATGTAGAGTTATAGAATAAGGTATCCCTTGAAGATGTCAAAAAGAGGCTCAAAAAAAGTTATAACGAGCATCCTTTGGCATGGTGGGATAGAAATCAACTCATACTCAGTATTGCTTTAAAGGTAGGCAAAGAGTATGAATTCGTCAGATATAAGTCTATCCCGATGAACATAACAGATCAAAAGGATATGAGGATGATTATCAAGGAACATTTGGACCTTGGTCTAATCAAAGAAGGAGTTTCACCATATAGCAACCCAGGTTTTCTGGTCAGAAATCATGGTGAAATAAAAAGAGGGAAACCCAGGTTAGTTATTAACTACCAAGGTATTAATAAAATCCTGAAGTTTGATGGGTACTTTATATACAGTAGAGAACACCTAATCAGCTGTGTACGAAATGCTAGAGTGTTCTCAAAATTTGATTGTAAGTCTGGATTTTACCAAATTCGAATGGAAGAAGGCAGTAAAAAATTCACAGTCTTCTCTACACCACAAGGACATTATATCTGGGAAGTTATGCCTATGGGATTGGCTAATGCACCTCAAATATTTCAAAGAAAGATGGATAATATTTTTAGAGATTATTTCAACTTTATGTTTGTTTATATTGATGATATTCTTATAGTATCAAAAAACATAGACGAACACATTAAACACTTAGAGATTTTTTCTAAAATTTGTACACAAGAAGGACTGGTTTTATCTGAAAAGAAAGCAGTCATAGCAACAAGGAAAATTGAATTCATTGGTACTGAGATTGATGAAACTGGAATAATTCTACAACCCCATATTGTGGAAAAAGATAAAGAATTTTTCAGATAAACTCAAAGATGTAAAACAACTCCAGAGTTTTCTAGGAGTAGTTAATTTTGCAGGGATGTTCATAAACAACCTAGCAATATACAGAAAGGTGTTCAGTCCTTTGTTAAAAAAAGATGCTAGGTTTATATGGACTGATGACCATACTAAAGGGGTAAACCAATTAAAGGAGATATGTAAGAATCTCCCAAAAATGGCTATACCCGTAGATAAAAATGATCTGGTTTTATTTACGGATGACAGTGACGAATGGTGGGTAGCAGTCCTTACCAAAATCACCCCGGATAGAGAAATACCATGCAGATACTGTAGCGGTCTTTTTTCAGAAACAGAGGCCATCAGATGGAATATCAACGAGAAGAAAATTTATGCAGTTAAAAGAGCTTTCGAAAAATGGCCATTATTTTTACTTGCTAAAAAATTTACCTTAAAAGTTGATAATACTCAGGTAAAAGCTTTTTTAAAGAATAAAATTGAATCTAAACCAGAGAAGACTAGATTATTAAGATGACAAGCTTTATGTCAGAACTATATTTTTGATATTGTTATTATTAAATCTCATGAAAATATTCTTGCAGATTTTTTAACAAGAGATGGAAGGTAGTGACGTGGATTTCATCATGAAAATGCAGAGGCACCTCAGGGAACACCTTGGGTTGCTTCAAACCGAGTTCAACCAGTTAGTCATTAATGCTGAAATGGCTGGAAGGTTACAACAAGCTGATCGGATCAAAGTATCTAATCATATTACAGGATGTTTGCAAGCTCAAACTCAACTATGTGTTGCTATTCAAAGGCCAATTGTGAGGGCTATAGAGAAGCCATTGGTTTCTCATAAACAAGAAACGATAAAACCATTGGTTTTACAAGAAGAAATACAGCCACTAGTTGTAGAACAAGATGTTGGAAATTCTAATACCCAAGATACAAGTGCTAATCTACCATCAGCTTTTGATGAATTGGATGAAGCAACAATTGATGAGAAGAACTCATCAAGTCAACCCTCCGCCTCTGGAGTAAAAGAGGAAGAGCTCAATCTTAGACCCAACACTGACAAGGGAAAATCTAAGATTGATACTAATCCATCTATTATTTATCCATTCCAGGTTTATCAACAGAGGTGGGAGAAATTGAATACAAGGAGTGAAATCAATCCGAACACTTGCAGGGTTGATGTTGCAGGAATATATCCAAGGGTTTGGCTAAAAAACAATGTCAATCCTAAAGATGTAAAACTCTGGTATGAATTTGGGGCTTTGACCTCAATTTATACAACGTCACCAAGCTTCCCTGAGATATCACAATTACCAAAATGGATCCAGGAAGCAGTCCAAGAAACATGGGCAAATAATGATCATTTGTCCAGAGGGGATGTGCTTGAGTTATACTTTTTCAGTGCAGCTCCAGAACGAACAGTGAAAGGATCACACAAACCCTTTTATTTCATCAAGCTAAGGAGACGTAATATAAATATTCATAAATTTATCAAGGATCCTAAAACTGAAAAAATACCCTTGGTGTCTACTTTCGGGGAAAATGAGATCTCAACCAAAAGGGCATGGGGTATTTGGGTCTGTCTTATGGAGATGGACAAAGTCAAGTTTCCATTCAAATTTTATCAGAATTCTGTGAATATATCGTTCCTGTTAAACACAATGACAGGAAAAACTACAGCCTTTGCGGAAGAACTCTTCGAAAAGAAGAGAAATATTTTGTGGAACAACAAGCTGCCGGGGAGTAAAGAAACTCGCCGAAAATTTTGTAACATGGCTCATATTGGACGATGGTCAGAGAATATCTGCCCAGAATGCCCAAATCAAAAGGAGCCAGAATTTGGAAAAACCTTTAGACCCCGAACGGATCGAAAGGATTTTTCCGAAACAAGCAAAGGTGGAAAAGGACCACTGAAGATGCGTTTTCACAGGGGCCTACTTCAAAAGCAAAAGATGCCCCGACAACAATAAAGCAGACATGTGAGGAGAATAAAGCCAAAAGAAAGTGGCAGACATGTGATTCCTCCACTAGTAAAAGATGTCATCAATAATGGCATAAAAAAAAAAAAGACAACTGCCTCCTCCACTAGTAAAAGATGTCATCAATAATGGCATAAGGAAATACAAGATAGCTGTGAGATTTCCTGATGTTTCTCGGTTAAACGAGTGGAACTACAACTATAAATACAGGCATTTGAGGAAGCTGAAGATATCGATCATTCCCTTCAGTTTTCTTACAAATAAATTGTTGTAATATTTCTCTTTCTATTGTACTAAGTTTTATTTTATGTATTTCAAGAGCAAGGCTACTATGAGTAGCTAAACAATTTATCTTCTTCTCTTCAAATGATTTGATTTATGTAATAATATTATGTCTGAATAAATTTCCTAAATCTCTCGTTCTTTCATGCTCATATTTTATAATTAAATTTATATACCATACGCCTTAAGGTAGAAAACGAATTAAGGCTGTGCTGGGTGTCGTTGAAGGAGCTTGTGCAGAAACCATCTGTTGCAACTGCGTGGTTGGAGTGTGAGGAGCACTTCGTAAAACTCGACAGGTATGACCTGACGACATTATGGTCAAAGAGGTATTTAAATTCAATTCTTCTTACGGAAGCATGTTGAACCCTAATCCGGAGTATATCTGCTGTAAACCTTGCGTAACTGATAGTCTTGCATGGCCGAGACTGGTTCGATAGGTATAACAAAGTCACGTACAATGATTAGTTTTAATTAATTTTTAATTTAAAAAGGGGGACTACTAGGGAGTGAAAAAAAAGGGTAAAGGGAGTTAAATTAAGGAAAAGTTTGATAGTGGAGAGTTTAAAATAATCTGCCCTTAAACAAATGGAATTGAATGTTTACTACTACTAATAATAATAATAATAATAACAACTGTATAAAAGAAACCGACACCAGTTGAAATTAGATCGGGCCGGGTTAAGATGACCATTTGGTCTATTCTTTTCCAAAGTCTGACGCTACGTCCACAAACCCTAGAAATTCCCCCCAATTTTAATATCATGGTCCATCAATTTGGCTTCACGCCTATGTATATCTGATCGGATTCCCCAATTGTTTCCATTATTTGAAGAATTTGAATTTATAATAAATAATAAGGCGATTTATTTGTTTGTATGTAAATTGAGGTGGGGTTGGATTAAACAATGATTTGGGATCCGGAGCTGATCTACTACGCCTGCATTGCAAAGGGTACCACGGTGTTAACCGAATTCAACTCTAAAGACGCCGCACTCGGTGCAATCGCGGTCAGATGCCTCGAGAAAACTCCACCGTTTCATTCCACATTCACCCATACAATCCGATCGAAGACCTACACTTTCTTGATCGACGAGCCCTTTGTTTATTTCGTGATATCCCATGAGAAACTGGAGAATTCTGAGGCCTTGGTGTTTCTGAAGAGCTTGAGGGATGCGTTTGGAGAGGTTTTGAATAATGAGAAGAATTTGAAGAAATTGAGCTCCTATTGTTATCAAGGGGAATTCAATCCGGTGTTCCACCAGCTGCTGGGATCAGGATTGGGTCATACGAATGGAATTTCTTCGCCAATGGGGCAGAGAATGGGCCAAAGTGGGATCTTGCACTATGGGTTGCACTTCGACGGGGGCAACGGGTGGAAGAAGATGACGAATTGGTTGTTTGGGGAATTCAATAGTGGAAGGAGAGATACGGAGGAGAATTATCATAACAATGGGGGGAAGGGTATCGGATTGAGTCGTGAATTTTCACTGATTTCGCATAAGAATGCAGGGTTATACTCACCAGAGTTGATGGGCTTACAAAACGCGAAGAAAGTTTGGAGGAAGCAAGTTTGGGTTGTTCTGTCGCTTGATTTTATCGTTTGTGTGATCTTGTTTGTTGTCTGGTTGTGGATTTGCAGTGGGTTTGAGTGCATCGCCAGCTGAAGTATCACGAATTCGAGCTTTGTTGTCCCAAGTGTGGCAGATTGTGGTGGTGAATATACTGCAAGGGTGTGTTGGTTCTGATTCTGGTTCTCCGCTTAGCTGATAATGTTAATATGCCATTCTTTTACTGTAAAGAATGGAGATGATGTAATATAGTAAATGGTTGAGTTGATTTACTTTGTTTTTTTGGTGTGGTTAAAAAGAATTGTAATATACATGTAATATTTTACTTACAAAAATGGATCAAAGTTCCTTGCTGTAGCTTTGTGATGTCCTTAAGCTTGTTACTGTTTGCAGGATAGACTTTGAAATCTCTTTCATCACCTTAACACTGATCATAAACTTGGTCTGGACCGAGATTTTATAAAAAATGAACCAACTCGTGTTTGCTAACCTGGTCAACCGTACTCCCAACCATAAAATGAAGGCATGCTCAAGCAAAATGTAGGCTTTTTCCATACTCTTTTTTATTTCTATGATTTTTTTAAGGTACTTTTTCCATACCTCAAAAGCCTTCACAGAAGAAATAATATCCCCGATTTAAGTGGAGAGACCGATTGAGAAACCAAGAGAGTAACCGCTGAACAGCACCTTGAGTGTGGAGTCCGATTTATGTTTTTCATTTACGAAAATACCACTTTTTTTTTGTAATATTGATGTATCTATTGCGCTTAGCTGACTACATTTTTTTTTTCCCGAAACTTATATATTTTTTTCAATTTTTTTTCGTTTAAAAAAAACAGACTACATTTTTTGCAAAGAGTACTAGAGTTTTTGCTGCAACCTCTCCTTATATGAATATTATATCAGGTGGAGTTCAATCCATATCGGCATCAATCGACTCATGTGCTACGACGATTCACTTGAGATGATCGATCAAAAACTGAGAATTGAGATATTGGCCCATGTTGGATGGCCATGAGAATTACCATCCAAACTTGATCGAAAAGGCATTGTCTGCCGCAAATGATCTTCTAGAGTTTATGCCTCCAACACACAATGTTTTGATTACTTGTTCCCTTCCGTATCAAGATCGCTTGCCATTATGCCATGGAATTAATGGCTCAACTATCCATGCAAGAAGCCGACTCTGGGACTGTGGCCACGATTCTTCCATTGAATCTTTAGAGTTGAATCTTTAGAGATCCACACCGCCACTTTGCGCGAAATCGTCGACGAGAGTTGATCGATCTGCCTCGAATATTTCCACTCGGGTTGTGAGATTTTATCCATGTCGACTGTCGTACTCCCATATTTTTCACCACATGGCAATTCCAATGCTATGCCTTAAACCACTCGGTCATCTCTCCTACATAATGACTAATTGAGGTTACACAAAATTAGAGCCAAAATCCATCATTTAACCTGTAAAAGTTTTCTACTAAGGGAATTTTGTTAAATTCATTTTGTATATATCGTAGGAGAAATGAATTTAATCTGTGTATGTGCTCCCGAGAAAGATATGGTACTCTATTCCTTTACATGGGTTGAAACCCAGATCAGTCTCTCTTGGAATCCTGAATATGCCAAAATTGTACCAATCCACATTCGCCTCTCTTCCATCAATCAATCGGTACTAGTTGAAGTAATGAATCTCATTGATGAGAAGAAACGAAAAAGGATCCCCAATGAGGTTTGGATCAAGAAGTGATCGTTAAGAGTCCGTATAACTTTATATATATATATATATACTAGCTAGCAACAATGCACGTGCAACGTGGAAAACACGTGTTGGAGTAATATAATTCAAAACAAAATTAGACAACTCTACAAAATTGTTTTGACAGTAGTATTGAAACTTTTGACAATTCATGCTAAATAATTAATCTCAAATTGATTTTGAAATAATCATATTTGTTTAATTATTTTTAAAAAATGGATTAAATTTTGTAATGTTTTTTTTTATCGTATAATTTTCTTTTGTTTGTCTTATTATGGATTTCATTATATTTTTTTGGTCTTTTGTTATATGTATTATTTTCTCAATATATTTTTTTGGGCAATAAATGATACATACTATAACATTCCAGATCCGACGACTATCCCCACTATATCAACAAGGATCTTTCCAGCATGTTTATGTTCGTCCTCACTCGCACACATCCTCTGAAACTTCTCAAGGGTCGTTCATCCTATAATTGTCTCAAGTCAAGCATGCTTAACTTTGGAGTTTTCATATATACGATGAGATCTCAAAAAGAAGATATTCACCTTGATGATATGAGTAGTTTCTATCAAAATTTACAAGCCCAAACCGTTCAGTAACATACCTACGTAGTCTGAGACCTCTCTCATTTCGATATGAAATTGGTTTATTCAAATTCTTCTTCTCCTAAAAGTCTGTCAAGAGCCGCTTAATTCTTTTAACTTCTTGACACCGACGATTATTCTCCACCCTCTTGTCAGTCTCGGACATCACAAGTACAGTCTATGAATTTTGATTTTTGCAATGATGCAACATAACCACTTAAGGCGAGTGAACTCTTAATTTACACTAAAAGAGATACTTGTATATTTGAGTTTTATACAACTTAACTCATTTAATATTTTCAATAGTTCACGTTGTGTTGCATCTTTTAATCCACTAACTTTGTAGTGAATAATTGTAGCTCAATCAAATGTTAGTTTTTGATTTTTTTTTTTTCACTAAATAAAAACCTCCCACTTTTCCCAATTTTGAGAATTCAATATTAGTAAGCTATAGGTAATAGACAATTATTTATTTTTTACTTGTGTTACTTTTTGTTTAATTGTGTAGTTTTTTTATATATCTTGTCTAGTTCATGTTTTATGGGTTTTTTAACTTTTATATTAATGATTATATATGTATTGCATGCATACAATATACATCTACAATTTATATTCCAAATATCAATATTTATTCGTCAAAATAAATTTATTGAATTATAATTTAATAACTATTTACAAACTAAAATATACATCATAATTAAGATTCAAGATTAACATGCTGACATAGAATTATGATAAAAATCTGAAGAATAAATGGTGTTAGTTCAAAGATAAAATATGATAATTATAAATGATGTTAGATTAATTAATTAGAATATTTTAATATTTGTGTTTAATTAATTAGAAAATTTTCGATACAGTATGTTGATAATTGTTTTTTATGTATGAGTTAGTGATTGAGTCATGTATGATCATGTTTTGAATTTTTTTTCCACCTTAAGTTCTAATAATAGTTTCTTGTGAGTTAAATTTCCAAATGAAACAAATTATCAAAACAAAAACTAATTATACAATTCAAGAATTCGGTTTATTCGATCAGTGACATCATTAGTTTGCTAATTTAATATATTTTGAACTCATATTCGATGAGTTTGACAAGAAAAATAACGTAGAATAACAAAATTTAAGTAAAATTATTTGATTGTATTTGTAGCGCAATATTTATATTTCATATATGTTTTAATTATTTCATTTATTTATTTTTAATATCCATATATTATTCTGTAATATTAGTAGATAAACAATATGTAAAAAACATAGACATTTAAGTATGTAGTACATTATACAATTTTTTATTTAAATATTCATATAATATATTGTAAAATTTATAGAAAAATAGTGTATGAAAAATAAGAATATTTAATTAAACTCATAATTAGAACTCAAACAGTGATTAAAAAAGGATATATAAATTGATTATATTTTGTAATAGTAATTAATATATAATTGATAATAACTAATATATTAACAGAAAAAATAATGTGCAAAAAATAAATTACATTGTGAACATTTTTATATTTTAAGTATATATGCATATATTATTATTATTATTATTATTATTATTATTATTATTATTATTATTATTATTATTATTATTATTATTATTATTATTATTATTATTATTATCTTGTAAGATTAATAGAAAAATAATTTGCTTTAAATATTTTAAATATATTTATAGGACTATGTAAAATTAATTTATTTTAAGTACTCATATACTATCTTGTAAGATTAATAGAAAAATAGTGTGGATTAAATAAATTAAATATAGTTTGAAAGAAAAACTTAAATAAGAAAATGAGCAAATAATAAATAGTATATACACAAAATATGAAAGTGGAAAAAATAAAATAACGTGTAAAAAAATATTTAAGTTAATTCATAATTGTTATTTATATATTTATAATAGTAATAGAATAGACCATCGACATATTAATAGAAAAAATAAATTACACGATGTAAATTTTCTATTTTAAGTATTCATAAAATATCTTGTAAGATCTAAAAAAATAGTGTGAATTAAATAAGTTAAATAAATTTTGTAGGAAAAACTCAAATAAGAAAATAAGAAAATAATAAATAATAGATGTATAAAATATAAAAGTGAACTTCAAAAAATTAGTGCGTAAAAAAATATTTAAGTTAATCGTAATTCTTATTTTCCTATACTCATTATAGTAATAGAATAGATAAAAGATAGATTAATATGAAAAATAAATTATGATATGGATTTTTTTATTTAATTATACATATACTATCTTGTAAGATACCAAAATTTATTATTATTATTATTAGTATTCCATGTGTTGGTTCATCTGTGAAGTAAATAATCGAATACGATAAATTATAAATCAAAGTAAAAAATTGTTTTAAAAATTTTATTTGAAAGAGTACGTAGTATAATTTTTAAACAAATAATTTAATTGAAGAGTCACATGAATAAATAATTGAGAAAAAAAAATTCATTATGTAATAAGAAAAACGGTAGTCACGAAAATTCACAATGAAAATCACATATTCATAGTAAAAAAATATTTTAAAAATATTAATTGCATTTTAATTTTTTATTTGAAAGATTTTATAGCATAATGCTTAAATAAATAGTTTAATTGAAGAGTCAAGTGTTAAACTCACATATTTATATATATATATATATATATATATATATATATATAAATACTAACAGTATTTTTTTTGAAAGAGTTCATAGTAAAAGAATAAATAAATGAAGAAAAAACACATTAATCTTATATAATAATAATGAAAGGGTAACCATGTAAATTCACAATGAAACTCACATATTTATAATAGTATAATAGATATTTAAAAATACTAACAGTATTTTTTTTTGAAAGATTTCATAGTATACGAATAAATAAATGAAGAAAAAACGCATTAATCTTATATAATAATAATAATGAAAGGGTAACCATGTAAATTCACAATGAAACTCACATATGTAATAAGAAAAACGATAGTCACGTAAATTCACAATGAAAATCACATATTCATAATAAAAAAATATTTTAAAAATATTAATTGCATTTTAATTTTTTATTTGAAAGAGTTTATAGCATAATGCTTAAATAAATAGTTTAATTGAAGAGTCAAGTGTTAAACTCACATATATATATATATATATATATATATATATATACATATATATATTTAAAAATACTAACAGTAATTTTTTTTTTAAAAGAGTTCATAGTATACGAATAAATAAATGAAAAAAACACATTAATCTTATAATAATAATGAAAGGGTAACCATGTAAATTCACGAATAAATAAATGAAAAAAAAACACATTAATCTTATATAATAATAATGAAAAGGTAACTACGTAAATTCACAATAAAACTCACATATGTAATAAGAAAAACGGTAATCACGTAAATTCACAATAAAAATCACATATTCATAGTAAAAAAAATATTTTTAAAAATATTAATTGCATTTTAATTTTTTATTTGAAAGAGTTTATAACATAATGCTTAAATAAATTGTTTAATTGAAGAGTCAAGTGTTAAACTAACATATTAATATATATTTAAAAATATTAACAGTATTTTTTTTGAAAGAGTTCATAGTATACCAATAAATAAATGAAAAAAACACATTAATCTTATATAATAATAATGAACGGATAACCATGTAAATTCACAATGAAACTGACATATTTATAATAGTAATAGATAATAGATAATAGATTTATTTAAAAGAGTTTACAACATAATGCTTAAATAAATAGTTTAATTGAAGAGTCAAGTGTTAAACTCACATATTTATATAGATACTTAAAAATACTAATAGTATTTTTTTTTGAAAGAGTTCATAGTATACGAATAAATAAATGAAGAAAAAACACATTAATTTTATATAATAATAATGAAAGGATAACCATGTTAATTCACAATGAAACTTAAAAATACTAATAGTATTTTTTTTTTTGAAAGAGTTCATAGTATACGAATAAATAAATGAAGAAAAAACACATTAATTTTATATAATAATAATGAAAGAGTAACCATGTAAATTCACAATGAAACTCACATATTTATAATAATAATAGATTTTGAAAGAGTTCATAGTATACGAATAAATAAATGAAGAAAAAACACATTAATTTTATATAATAATAATGAAAGGGTAACCATGTCAATTCACAATGAAACTTAAAAATACTAATAGTATTTTTTTTGAAAGAGTTCATAGTATACGAATAAATAAATGAAGAAAAAACACATTAATTTTATATAATAATAATGAAAGGATAACCATGTAAATTCACAATGAAACTCACATATTTATAATAATAATAATAGATAATAGATATGATGGGTTACGAGTCTTACGACCCAAAATAATTTTTTGGGTTCAAGCCCAAGAATTATTTACTTACACGGTCTTATTTGATTATTATTTATTAACATTCTTTAATTAAACTCAAAATTCTAAAAAAAGCTCATAAGAGGTTAAAACCTACAATATTTTTCAAATATTTATAAATAGTCCAAGTCCCCTCATTTTTAAGGTACACATTTTTTTTTAGCACAATAAAGTCTTCTCTCGATTAATATTCTCTGAACAATCACGGACTTAAATGTCGGAGTGTCTTTATCGTTTTCGGCGTCTTGACTTTGTTTTGTAACGTAAGAACAAACAACCGAAAATTGTAACTGGATATATATACATAATTATATTCAGTTTTGATCCATTGAAATTTTCACGTGCAGGGGATCCACGTGCACCCATACATAAAACGACTCCGATTATCTTGAAATTTTCACGGTAGGGCTCGTCTCAAAAATGTGAATCCAACGATATATCATATGATACAAATTTCAATCTCGGTGGCCGGAAATGTAAAGATAGCCGAAAATTGCATATTTCACCTAATTTCCGATCATCTTCAAATCTCTGACCACCGAGATTGAAATTTATATCATATGATACATCGTTGGATTCGTATTTTCGAGACGACCCTACCGTAAAAATTTCAAGACAATCAAAGTTGTTTTGGGTACGGGTGCACGTGGATCCCCGCACGTGCAAATTTCAATGGGATCAAAACTGAAAGACAACGAAGAGAAGATATAAATTTAATCAAGTGGCAACTTGAAAGACAACGAGGAGAAGATATAAGTTTGATTTTGGTATACCGATTTTAAATTTTCGATTATGTTAGTTTGTTTGTTGATGTGATATCGAAGTATGCTAATGCGACATTGAAAAATGATGATGTGACTTCGAAAATTATTATCTTGTCAGACTCCACATCAACAATTAGATCAAAATAGACGTAGATTACTAAAACCAACTTTGAAATCAAAAATCTTAACTGATAAAACAAAAAGTTAGAAGTTATTGGAACAAAAAATTTATTTTCTCGTATTGGAATTAGAAATTCAATTTCTATTATATTACGAAATGACTCCTTGATGAATTTTTTGGGATAAAAAATTTACCGTTTTATCGAAATTTATAGTTATTGCGATGATTCAACTACAGTACTTTTTTTTTAAAATTAAACCATACAACAATTTAAGTGTTCTATATTGACCACTATCCAAGCAAGGACATTTGTTGCATACTAACAATCTAGCTCCCGATGATTTCACTCCGTGTAAACCATAGAACAAACACAAGATATTGACTCTGATACCAATTTTAATCAATTTCCGCTCCTTCTATACCACTTTTTAGTCTCATGTCATTCGATTTTAGGAATTTTAGTATTTTCTCTACATTACGAATAACACATAAGACATATCATATTATTTACATATTTTCTTGATAAGATTTGAATTAAGGAACTCAAATCATATTTATACACACAATTTTCTTTTTTCGAATGGTTATCTTCTTCGGGAAATTCATATAAGCGTCAGCGTGAAGAACACCATATTTCTTTAACTGCAAAAAAAAAAAATTAATTAATATTTTTTAAAATTTAAATAGTAAGAGAGAAAAATAAAACATAAATAGAAATATTATTATATTATAATATAGTAAAACTATGTAGTTAGTTTAATAAGATATATAGTTTTTACAGCAGACATGTGATGGATCCAAATGATATTGCTGCCAGACTACGAGCCATACAATATCATGAGCAAAGGTCGGTGAACGATTGGTCTTGGGGAAGGACGCGATTGAAGTAGGGACATAAAGACTTACCAAATGTAGGCAAAGTCATGGCCACAAAAGCCGTTAACCGAGAAGCTTTATGAACTTAACTGAATTGTTCGTCAGTCTAGTTGAACTGATCCAAACTGAATAAAAATTGAATTGAAATGAGTTGTGAACTGAAATTTTGGGTTCTCACACGCCTCCCTTCTTATGAGAAGTTTCGTATTCGAAACTTGCTTCTTCCAATGGTTTGAGGATATCGCTCACGCATATGTAATAACACGTACCCTATTTTAAGTTAGTTAATTGATAAATATAATTAAGGGTTACTAAATAAATAAATAAATAAATAAATTGATTAAATAGAATTAAAATATGTATTCTGAACTTTAAAATCATTGCAGATTTCGGAAGATCCGAACCCTTTTCTTCGGAAGCAGCGAAGTGTGCATGGTTGGTTCGGAAGCTGAGGAACAGTTCGGAAGTTCCGAACCCTTGATCGGAAGATTTGATTCCAGTCCAAACCAACTTTCCCTTAGGTGTCCGACCATTGTGATTCGTCAATTGCATTCAGAGTTTGGAAGATCTGAACCCAGCCAGCCAGATACGTGGCTTGCATGCAGATTTGGGAAGGTCCGACATTCAGTTCGAAGCTTCCGAACTCCGCCAATAAATAGGGGCTCCGAGCTTCAGTTTCAGGCACAATTTCCTAATTTTATTTTCTTGATTCATTCCATATTTGAGGGCGCGACGATAATAGTGAGGTGTTTTTGGACTAACATCAAAGTGAGAGTAGAAATTAGGTTGTTGACATCAACGGACTAACGACAGACGAAGTTATGGTCCAAAACTCCAATTTAAATATAGGAGTATTTGTTAGCTTAGTTAAAGCTTTTAAAACATGTTTATGATATGATAAATACTTGAATGCAGGCTTGGAACCTAAACCCTGATTATACCTTATCTATCATTTAGAGGTACATAAGTATTGACTGAGATAGTAAGCTGAATATGCATGATTATATGTTGCATTTATGTGCCATGATGCATGTTTTACTGCTTTTATACATACTGCATGTGCACATACATGTTGAGTCGTATCTCATTCGAGATAGCCTTTCTCGTAGGGTCGCTCAGCCCTACACGTGTTTATACTGTCTGACACCGGGAGTTACTGCAATGCGCGGAGACTGATTGTGAGACCTCGGTTCTTAACAACAAATCTCGGATTAAACAACAATTGAGCATACAAGATCCAAGATTTAAAAGCAAAAGAAGAAAGAAATTTTTTTTGAAAAGACAAGCCCAGACCCCGTGCACGCATCCGTGCACGGGTCCGTGCATTTAACTAAAGCACACACGAACCCCGCACAACCTCCGTGTCTGGGTCCGTGCTTAAACATTGCACTAAAAACATGAGTTTTTGTCCAACCGCACGGACCCTCACCCGGAGGTGGCACGGGGTCCGTGCACTTGAACAAAGGCAAACTCCAAGCTTGGGAGGGGACACGGACCCTTGCACGGACGTGGCACGGGGTCCATGCCCTGCTGCACCAGAAAAACTATAAGTTCAGCAGAACAAAAATCCATGCTAACACAATCCATTTCTTCCATTCCACAATGCTAAAAAAAAACTCAATACAACATGCATAAAGAGTACAAGGTAGGTCTAGAGTTGTACATTATTCAAACCAGTAGAACATGCATCGGTTCTAGATTACAATCCGAAAAAAAAACAAGTTCGAATTACAATTCGACTTCTAAAACACCGAGTCCTCACTTCTACTCAACTCAACCCCTAGCATGCTGCCTCTGACTTGATCCTGCCCCACCTGTCTCCAAGTACACATACAAAACAAAGCAACAACCGAATAACTCCGGTGAGAATAATATTCCCATTAAAAGCAACATAACAAGAAATACAAGTAATATATATCAACAACATGCTTTCAAGACAACATAATCAAGTTAAGATGAATAAAATTTATGTCTTTAAAAACGGGATATCAACTCTGATAAACAAGGGATTGTTGTTATACTTTTGGGATCCCGAGGATGAGATCACGTAACGACTCACCGACTCTCCTAATCGAGGTGGTGCCACGTATCCCACTCCCCTAGAATTTGGTGCGACTATAAGAAGTATGCTGACACTAAGTGAACCTCTACACCCAGGTCACTCACAGTATAGCCCCCAAAACGTCTAAACAAAAAGATCCGTTCTGCCCGCTGAAATCAAAGGTTGGCTCAAGATGAATGCATAAGAAAAACATAAAGCATTAAGCCAACTAACAAATCTCAAATAACAAAATACAAGTCCCACATTCTAGAACATGTATTGATGCAAGTATGTGATTTTAAGGAAAAACTCAAGAACCAACTGTCTCGAGTATGCCATCCCGCTAAACGATGACTGCTTGTACCTTTCGATACGAATAGCTCCAACTCTGGATAAGCTACAATATAAGGTTATATCAAAAACTATACAACCTAACAACAACAACTGCTCAAGGTAATCTCTTTACCGTTCTTCGTCCAACTCTTCGACGATCGAATTCTGTTAACTCAAACTCCAAACGAATCTGTACGAAGACAAAAGATGATCAACAACGACGAACAACCCAATGCCAAGTTCTACAACTCAAAACGGTTCGAAATTCAAAAACTCAAACCGGCGGCATAACGGCTAAAAACTGAACAAACCGGAAACGCAGACATTAGTACAGCATTGCAAACAACTCAATTCAATGCTAAAACAACAATAACAATCTGATTCCAACAAATCACAAAACCCACTTTTTCGAATTAGGCTTCCAAAAATCATAACAATTCCAAACGACGCTCTAATTCAAAACCGACTGAGAATAAACGATAAGAACTCGTTCAAGAACAATATAACCGAAACTCAATCGATTCTAACAACATCAAAAAATAGAAGTCTAGCTGATCGAAGGAAAACTTACTATATAACGGATCTCTCGCTGTTGTGATCGCTAATATGCCTTCAGAAATAAATTCTAACGGATGGATCGAGCTCGGACTGAAATCTGAAAGCTTGAAAAGAGAAATGGGCGGCTTCAATGGTGAAGAGGCGAGAAGGAGGAGGACGGTGGAGTGAAGAGACTAGTCAAAGGAATCTAGATAATATATTAAACTCCAAATTTGCATTTAGTCCCTAAAATTTCTAAAAATTTCAAAATAGACCCTGATCAAAATCAAGTCGGCTCTTGAACTCTGTAATCTTCGATTATCTCAAATAAGCTCAATTAAGATAAATTTTGGGTGTTACAATTCTCTCTCTCTAAAAAGAGATTTCGTCCTCGAAATCAATAGGAACCAATCACATAAGATAGAATAAAAAACAAAAGACAGTAAAAAGAACTCACGTCATCTCAATAACTCCGAAAATCGCTGTCTCATGTCAGATTCTGTCTCCCAAGTCGCTTCCTCGACTCCGTGACGGCTCCACTGCATTTTCACCAAAGGAATCAACTTGGTTCTGAGCTGCTTCTCCTTCCGATCTAGGATCTGAATCGGTCGCTCAAAGTAGTTTAGAGTCTCGTCAAGCTCGGCTTCGTCAGGCTGAAGAATATGAGAAGGATCTGGATGATACTTCCGCAACATAGAGACGTGAAAAACGTCGTGAATACCAGATAAAGACGGAGGAAGTGCAAGTCTGTAGGCAAGATCTCCTAACTTCTTGAGAATCTCGTACGGTCCGATGAATCTTGGAGATAACTTCTTTCTCTTACCAAATCTAACAGTGCCTCTGAAAGGAGAAATCTTAAGGAAAACTCGGTCTCTCTGCTTGAAACTCAGAGGTCTACGTCTGATATTCGCATACTTCTTCTGTCTATCCTGAGCTGACTTCATTCTAGTCTGAATGATCTTAACTTGCTCTGTCATATCTCAAAGCATATCCGGTCTCAAATCAGGTGACTCGGACAAATCGTCCCAAAACAAAGGAGATCGGCACTTCTTACCGTACAAAGCCTCAAAAGGCGCCATACCGATACTTGCTTGATAACTGTTGTTGTAAGAAAACTCAAAAAGAGACAAATAATCCTACCAACTAGTGCCAAAATCTAGCACTAATGCTCGAAGCATATCCTCTAACGTCTGGAAAGTCCGCTCTGACTATCCATCGGTCTGAGGATGATAAGCTGTACTCAGATGCAATGGAGTACCAAGTGCCTCCTGAAGACTGTGCTAAAAGTGCGAAGTGAATCTAGGGTCTCGGTCTGAAATGAACGACTTCGGCACACCATGCAATCTCACAACGTTGCTAACATACAACTTAGCCATCTAATTGTGACGATATGTCATCCTGTATGGAATAAATCAAGCAGACTTCGTCAATCTGTCGATCACTACACAAATAGCATCGCATCCTCGAACAGATCGCGGTAGCTTCGTGACGAAATCCATAGAAATGTGATCCCATTTCCATTCAGGAACAGATAGACTGTGCAACAGACCACCCGGTCGCTTCCTCTCTGCTTTCACTTGCTGACAGTTCAAACATCGAGATACAAATCTCGCTACATCGCTCTTCATCTTCTTCCACCAAAATTGATTCTTCAGATCGTTATATATCTTCCGACCTCCAAGATGAATACTGAACCGACTGTAATGTGCCTCTCGGAGAATACGCTGCCTCAACTCAGAAATATCAAGCACAACAATACGGTTATTCACGAACAAAAAATCAATCTTTAACATGGAATTCGGACTGATGCCCAGATCTTACTTTCTCTCCTGAAATCTGAGTGCTCGGATCATACTTCTGTGCTTCCTTGATCAGAATAAACAACTATGGCTCGGCTTGAATACCAAATATTTTGATAGTATTCCTATCTGTTTCAAACTCCAAACAAAAAGTGAAACAATCGTCGATCAACTGAGAAATACCGATAGTAGAAAGAGATAAAGAACAAAGCTTTCGGCTCAAGGCATCTGCACTTGCATTCGACTTTCCCGGGTAATGCTTGATTTCACAATCGAAATCCTTCAACAGATCTAACCATCTTCTCTCTCATATTCAGCTCTTCCTGTGAAAACAAATACTTAAGGCTCTTATGGTCAAAAAAGATTTTGAAAGACTCACCATACAGATAGTGACGCCAAATATTCAGAGCAAAGACGATCGCAGCGAGTTCAAGATCATGAACCAGATAACGAGTCTCGTGCGGCTTCAGCTGCCTCGATGCATACGCTATCACATTCTTATGCTGCATAAGAACACATCAAAAGCCTCGGTTAGAATAATCGCAATACACGGTAAAACCTACAGTATCTGATGGAATAGAAAGAATCGGAGCACTCGTCAGTCTCCTCTTCAAATAAACGAAACTAGCCTCATAATCTGCAGTCCAGATAAAAGGCACATTCTTCTGAGTCAGCTGGGTAATCGGCTTGGAAATAGATGAGAATCCTTCGATGAATCGGCGATAATAACCAGCTAAACCCATTAAGCTTCAGATCTCTGGCACTGATGTCGATCTAGGCCAATTCATAACCACTTCAATGCTGAAAATGACAGAAATCCAATCTCCTGAAATAATGTGACCGAGGAAGACAACTCGGTCCAACCAGAATTCACACTTAGATAGCTTGACAAAAAACTGCTCAACCTGCAAAATTTGCAAGAAGATCCTCAAATGCTCTGTTGGTCAGTACGGATCTTCGAATAGATAAGAATATCATCGATTAAGATAATAACAAAGTCATCCAAATAGTGCTAAAAGATACGGTTCATCAAACCCATAAAAACCGCTGGAGCATTAGTCAAACCGAACGACATGACTATAAACTCGAAATGACCATACCTCGTTCGGAATACAGTCTTAGGAACATCTTCCTCTCGTACTCTCAGCTGATGATAACCCGACCTTAGATCAATCTTCGAATAGACCGAAGAACCCTGCAGTTGATCTAAAAGATCATCTATTCGGGGTAAAGGATACCTGTTCTTTACCGTAGCCTGATTCAGTTGACGGTAATCAATACAGAGTCGCATAGAACCATCCTTCTTCCGAACAAACAGAACAGGAGCACCCCAAGGTGATACACTAGGTCTGATGTATCCCTTGGCAATCAAATTCTCAAGCTGCTTCTTCAATTCTCTCAATTCGACCGGTGCCATATGATACGAAGCTTTGGAAATAGGTTGAGTACCTGACACTAAAGAAAATTCTCTAACCACTGGTATATCTACCAATTAAGGGCTAGATTTCAGTACATCAACTGCATAAACCAAAAATCCATCTGCAAATCTCTATAACAAACGAGACATTGATAACACAGAAATCAAAGGAATTCTAGATCGAGAACCATTACCAAAGAATTTCCACTCGTCTGCCATTTCAGGTCTGAATCTGAAAACCTTCTGAAAACAATCGACGGTTGCCCTGTACTTGGTTAAAGCATCTATACAAACAATACAGTAAAAATCTAACAGCCCAAGTACAATACAGTCGAATTCTAACAAATTTCCCTCAAAACAAAGTTCACAGTTCCTGACTAATCTGACAGAAACAATTCCTCCACCCAGAGGTGAAGTAAAAACTACTACAGTAGGCAAAAGCTCAGTAGGAAAATCATGCATCAACACAAATTTTTCAGAGATAAAGGAATGAGAAGCACCTGTATCTATCAATACATGAGCAGAATAACCAAAAATCAAATAGTTAACTTCTATAACATCGTCAGGTGCTTCCTGAGCCTGATCCTCTGTCAGAGCAAAGACTCGTGCCTGCTGTCTCGGAGGCTGGTTCTCATTCGGGTTACCTCCCTGTCTTTTTGCTGCTGAGGGTGGAAAGAGTGAACCGCAAAAGTCTGTCTCTCAGGCTGAGCGGAAGGTCTAGAAAAACTCCCACTTTGAGCTCGATCTTTAACTCGCTGAGGGCACACCTTAGCAAAGTGTCCTGGCTGCTGACAGATATTGCAGTTCCCAAAGACTCCTACACACTGATCTTGGGAGTGTCTACCCCACACTTGTTGCAGAACAATATATGAAGATCCAAAACTCTGTCCTGAACCAAACTGCTTGGAGCCACTGGAGCTAGAAGGACTATTCCCTGGCTTCTTGAACTATTTCCCTTTGACTCTGATGTTATCCTTTCTGTTACCCCCACTGCTTCCTCCTTCATACCTCTGCGGTTGGTTCTGATACTGTGATGGCTGATTCTGATACTGAGACGGTTGACTCAAAGACTGTCTCTGCTGCTGAGGTACCATCTGATTTCCTCTCTATCTCCACAAACCTGCTTCAGCTCCCTTTGCATGATTCATGGCATCCGCAAAGTTATCAGGCCTAGCAGTGTTTACCAACATGAAGATTTCGGGGTTCAAGCCGTTGATTAATTGATCGGCTTTTGCTTCTTCATTGTCGGCAATGTGCGGTGCAAATCTCAGCAAACTTTCAAACTTGGCTACATACTCCTCGATGTTCAAATTTCCTTGCCTCAGATTGGAAAACTCGGCTCCCTTGTCCTTTCGGTGCGAAATAGGGAAAAACCGCTTATAAAACTCAGATTTGAAAAGAGTCCAAGTAATGATTGTACCTCAATTCTCCATGGCTCTCTTTGTCGTGATCCACCAGTTTTTAGCAACACCACAAAGCTGATGAATGACTAACCTAGTTTGGCGGTCGTCAGAGTAATCAAGGGAATCGAACAATTTATCAATGTCATCCAACCAGCTCTCACAATCAACAGGTTTCTCTGTACCTAACAAGAAAGGCGGATTAAACGACTGAAACCTCTTCAGCAAGGTTTCCATAGGCGTCGCTGTGGAATCCATCTGATCAGTTTCAGTACTAGCTTGCTCATTCGGAGGAGTAACTGGCGGTGGGTTTCTGTTAATAACTCTACGAGGACCCATCTGATAATCAAAGGTTAGGATACGAGATATCTCAATTGCTACAAATCGGTGCCCTTTCAACCTCTCAGAAAATCGGATACCAGTTGATTAAAAAAACAATTATATCTCAAATAGTCTATGCTTTATAAATTAAATCACATAATCATGTAATTCAAATACTTCTCAAATAATAAAGCACGCTCGCATGAAATTAAATAAAAAATTAAATAACTCAATCACATGCGAGGAGCCAATACATGCTGTGAGGACCTCGAGTTGCTAATCCCGTCTTAGGGCAACTAATGAATAATTAAACAATTAATCAAACAATTAAAAGTAATAAACCAAGAGCAGATTTTTTTTTTTTTTTAAATCTTGGTCAGGATCGATCCTGTGAACTCCCAGGATCGATCCTGGACCTTAATCCAAGTTTCTGTCTAGAATCCCATTGTGCCAGGATCGATCCTACCAATTCACAGGATCGATCCTGCGCAACTCTGTTCGAAAAATAAAAATCTGCTCTTGATCTGGTACTGTCAAAATTAATTCTAAACACTTCAATAAAGTTTAGAAGCCCATAGCGAGTACGAAATGCTATCTTGGCTACGTCCTGATCACGGAATCTCATCTGATGATAACCAGATCTCAGATCAATCTTGGAGTAGACTGAAGTACCATGCAACTGATCAAACAAGTCATCAATACGAGGCAAAGAATACTTGTTCTTCACAGTAACTCGGTTCAACTGACGATAGTCAATGCATAGCCGCATAGACCCATCCTTCTTCTTTACAAAAAGAACAGGAGCTCCCCAAGGAGATATACTAGGACGAATGTACCCCTTGTCCAAAAGATCCTGTAGCTGATTCTTCAACTCACGCATCTCTGACGGAGCCAAATGATACGGTGCTCGAGAAATAGGCAAAGTACCCGGCATCAACTCTATGCCAAACTCGACTTCCCTAACAGGAGGAAAACCCGGAATCTCATCAGAAAATACATCTGGAAATTCATCCACGACCGGAATGCTCTCTATCCCAACGCTCTCAGCGGACAAATCAACTGCATAGATAAGGTAACCTTCCACGCCAGACTCTAGAGCACGATAGGATCTCAGAGCAGATACCAGTGGCATCGGGGTTCGCGGTCCCTTACCATAGAAAAACCAGCTCTCACTCCCTTCCAGATGAAAGCGTACTAATCTCTGATAGCAGTCCACTGAAGCTCGATAGGTAGTCAACATATCTATTTCCAGAATGCAATCGAAATCATCCATCGCAAGGACCATGAGATTCACAATCAAAATGTTACCCTCGAACTCTAAAGGGCAACCCATCACTAGGCGCTTGGCCAAAGCAGACTGACCCGTCGGAGTAGAAACAGAAACTACTACGTCTAGTGAAATGCAAGGTAACTTATGCCTCTTAACAAAACGTGCAAAAATGAAGGAATGAGATGCACCAGTGTCAATGAGTACAAGAGCAGGTAAACCATATAACAGAAATATACCTGCGATGACCTTCTCATTCTCCTCCACTGCCTGGTCATGCCTCAAGGCAAACACCTGTCCAGAAGTCCGCGGCCTCAAGTGAGAACTCCCAGCAGGCTGTCCCTGCGACCTCTGCTGAATGGAGGCTTGAGAACCAGGGCCAGAACGGCCTCCCCCAGATAGTGGACAATCCCTCCGGATATGACCAGTCTCTCCACAACGGAAACAAGCTCCAGAAGCTCTATGGCAACGATCGGTCGGATGGTTCTTCCCACAGTGATCACATTTTTCCTTCTTATCGAAACGGACAACACCAGCAGAGCCAGAGAAAGAAGAAGTAGATCCAGACTTCTTGAAAGTCTGAGCATGGGGACCCAAAGAACTAGCAGGCCTCGACTGAGAGAAAGACCAGTTCCTCCGAATGCTGTCCTCCGCCTGGTGACAACGGCTCACCAAACCTTCATAGAACATGTCATCGCCGACCGCCACACGGTCATGCATCTCAGGGTTGAGACCCTGAAGGAACATGTTGTACTTCATCTCGGAGCTGTCAGCAATCTCCAGGCAATAAGACAATAGATCGAAGAACTTCTGCTGATACTCATCAATAGACATCGCTCTCTGATGCAGACTCAGTAGCTCACCCGCCTTTGTCTGTCGGAGTGCAGGAGAAAAATACAGCTTATGAAAAGCTATGCGAAACTCGGCCCAGGTGGCCACTCCTCTCGCCGCAATAAAGGGTGCCAAAGTAAACCTCCACCACCTACGGGCTCGTCCCTCCAGAAGGTAACCCAATGTCTCCATCTTCTGATCCTCGGTACAGTCGAACGTCCCAAAAGTCGTCTCTATGCGGTCTAACCAGTTCTCCGCTTCCTCCGGAGACTCTCCTCCAACGAAGGGCTTAGGGCCCATGGGTAAGAACCGACGCACACTGAAACGCTGATCATCATGGCGGCGATGATTGCGTTCCCGACGACGCCCCCAATCGGCATCGCCCCAACGACCACCAATACTGTCGTGAGAACTCTGATCACCGCGGTCTGCCATCTACAAAATTAACCAAGCGGTTATCTTATGTAGAATCTAAATCCCAAGAATAATTTGCATTCTCTGATACCATAAATGTAGTGACCATTACTCTGATCACCTACTAAAGAGAACTTAGGCATGCAATTAACTTAATCAAAACAGTAATCAAAATTAAGCTGCGGAAACCATAGACATTATACAATCCCAAGTAAATGAATCTGTAAATACCCAAATATAATACAACCAAATCGAATAGTTGTATCAATCCAATAACAACAGAATAAAACCTAGGCGAAGCTCCAGCTGGCCAACCACTGCCTAGCCCCTCTTGGATCCACCCGCCTCGTCCAATCGCAAACCTGCCCCATGGAATAGGGTGTCCAGAAACACAGAGTACGAGACGTGAGCATAAAACGCTCAGTACGAGAGTATGAGTATACATGCATGCAAAGTGAACTCCCTATAACTCGAGTTCAAGGATCAGATACAAAGACAGACCGGGCCCTGGTATGTATCACGTTGTGTCGTCGCTTCAGGAGGTGGCTCCCATACCATAATACCAGTGGATTTACCGGACCCAAAGCCATGGAAGTCCATCCACTAACAGGATAGGGTACAACCCTACTAATAGACATCTCGAAGGAGATAGCTCAGTATGCAATTGAATGCAACATAAATCAATGACATATAAACCATGCAGTCACATAATAAATGCATACTCAGTCATGATATCTCGAACAGTACTTTCGTACCTCAAATCAGTGCAAGCTTTACCAACTCTAGGTCCACGCCTATAGTCTGCTCTACACTGCCAAATGATACTACTATCATTAAAGTGCTCTAAAAGCCTTAACTAAGCTATTGCATACTCCTAAATATTTTTAGGAAGCAAAAGCTATACCTTCGTCCGTCGTTAGCCCTTTGATGTCGATGCCTCCAGAACTTGTGCACAACTCCGCTGCGACTACCGAACGCCTCGTCGACCCCCGGATCAAGCCTAGGAAGACTAGAACTAAGCAAATAAGACTAGAATGGAGAGGGAAATCTCTGAATTGGCAAATCATAATGAAGCATCGGCCTTCTATTTATAGACCACGATCGGAACCTCCGATCCTCGATCGGAACTTTCGAACATCGTTATCTGCCACGTGTCAAAATATCGCTGGTTGACTTTGGATAGGGGTGATCGGAGCTTCCGATCCTGCATCGGAGCTTCCGATCTCGATCGGAACGTCCGATCCTGCATCGGAGCTTCCGATCCGTCCGGTACCCAATCTATTTAATTAGCATTGATTAATCCCTTAATCATTGATTTTGGTTACGGGCTACTACAGAGACAAAATATGATCAATAACGACGAACAACCCAATGCCAAGTTCTACAACTCAAAACGGTTTCGAAATCCAAAAACTCAAACCGGCGGCATAACGGATAAAAACTGAAAAAACCGGAAACGCAGATAGCAGTACAGCATTGCAAACAACTCAATTCAATGCTAAAACAACAATAACAATATGATTCCAACAAATCACAAAACCCACTTTTTTGAATTAGGCTTCCAAAAATCATAACATTTATGAACGACGCTCTTATTCAAAATCGACTGAGAATAAACGATAAGAACTCGTTCAAGAACAACATAAGTGAAACTCAATCGATTCTAACAACATCCAAAAATAGAAGTCTAGCTGATCGAAGAAAAACTTACTATATAACAGAGCTCTCGCTGTTGTGCTCGCTAATCTGCCTTCAAAAATAAATTCTAACGGACGGATCGAGTTCGGACTGAAATCTGAAAGCTTGAAAAGAGAAATGGGCAGCTTCAATGGTGAAAAGGAGAGAAGGAGGAGGAGGATGGAGTGAAGAGACTAGTCAAAGGAAGCTAGATAATATATTAAACTCCAAATTTGCATTTTAGTCCCTAAAATTTCCAAAAATTGCAAAATAGACCCTGATCAAAATCAAGTCGGCTCTTGAACTCTGTAATATCCGATTATCTCAAATAAGCTCAATTAAGATAAATTTGGGGCGTTACACTGATACTACGGTGGTCTAGATGAGTGTGTGAGTCATGTCGCGATCGGATTCTCAGATGGTATTACATACTCTTTGGTGTGTAGTCTGAGAAAGTGTTGGTAGTTGATCAGTCATCACAGTCATCTCACGCTGCATGCATCATATCAGTTTTGTATACTCACATTTACGTACTGGATGTTAGTCGCTCACATACACGGTGTTATTTTGGACACCCCATTCTACGGGACAGGTCTCAGGCTGGACGGAGCGGTTGGATCGAGGCAGGGTTAGAGACAGGGCCAGGAGCTGCATGGAGTTGTAATGTCTACAATCAATTTTATGTTGTAAACATGTATGGAAAATACATTTGGATACCGGTTGTATTCCGTCGGTTTCTTTTATAGTATGTTTTTAAGTTTCCACAATAAACTTTGTGTTTTAATAAATGTTTTTATATTAATACAATGAGTTATTTGCACCAAATACCCCTGTGAAATATTGAAAATGAAATTCTCTCATGTGAAATTTTAATAGGCATCTTCAACCCTGACCTTTTAAAAAATTAGCACACTCGCCCCTTCAGATGAGTGATTGTTGCACACGCGCCCCTCATGCGACTGGGCAAACATTTTGATTTTTTTTGCACCAAAGACCCTTGTGAAATATTAAAAATGCATATTTGACCTCCTGAGAGTATAATTTTTAAATCTATTCAACCCATATACACAATTTTTTTTTATTAAAATCCGATTATAAAATATTTAGCAAACACTTTTCGTTTTATTAATTTTTATTTTAAATTTAAATTTATTATGATTAATTAATTGTTTTTAAAAATATATTATTACTTTATCTTGTTATCATTATTTTATTAAACTCACTTCTTATTTCCAACTTCTCCATTAAACATACATTCATAAACTAGATTTAAATACCTAAAAATTTTAAAATATTAAGCCAAAATAATAAGTTCATGAATATTACTTTTTAATTTAGGACTATATATTTTTTTATCCAAAATCTAAATTTTTTAAAATGCATTGCAGAATTTGCATTAAATAATAATACACAATATTTATTAAGATCCAATTATAAAATATTTTTCAAAAATTTTTAATTTTATTAATTTTTCATTTTCTATTTTAAATTTATAATATTTCATTAATTTGTTTCTAAAAAAATATTATTACTTTTTCTCGTTATCATTATTTTATCAAATCACTTCGTGTTTTCAACTTCTCCATTAAACATGATTCATAAATAAGGATTTAAATATCTAAAAGTACCAAAATATTGAACCAAAATGATAAGTTCATGAATATTATTTTTTCGATTTAGAATTATATAACCATGTTATTTTTTATTATTTATTACAAATTATGCAATGAATCTTCTCGAAAAATTTAAATTTTGTTCAATAATATTTAGTCCTAAATCGAAAAAATAATGTATTTGAACTTATCAATTTAGTTCAATATTTTGGTACTTGAAATTATTTAAATCCTTGTTTATGAATGCATGTTTATTAGAGAAGTTGAAAATACAAAGTGAGTTTAATAAAATAATGATATCAGGATAAAGTAATAATATTTTTTAGAAAATAATTAATTAATGATAATACATTTAATATAAAAATTAAAAATTAATAAAACAAAAAATGTTTGCTAAATATTTATGATTGTATTTTAATAAAAATTGTGTATTATGGGTTGAATAGATTTTAAAATTATACTCCCAAAGAGTCAAATATGCATTTTTAATATTTCATAGGGGTATTTGGTGCAAAAAAAATCAAAATGTTTGTCAGTCGTATGAGGGGCGCGTGCGCAACAATCACTTATTGAAGGGGAGAGTATGCTAATTTTATAAAAAGTCAGGGTTGAAGATGACTATTAAAATTTCACAGGGGAGAAGTGTGCATTTTCAATATTTCACAAGGGTATTTGGTGCAAATAGCTCTTAATACAATTGCATGCCTAAGACTGCAATTTAGTTGAGGCTACAAAAGATTGGTTGGAAGGAATGGAGAGTATTTTTACAGCCTTTTACTGCATCGAGAGCAGAAGATGTAGGCCACGAACTTTCTACTGGAGTGACGTGCTAGGAAGTGGTGGAAATCCAAATCTGCTCCAGTTACTTCTTGAGAAAGACCAAGTTTGTGGGAGGATTTTCGCCAAAATATTATGAAATTGTATTTTCCTCCAACTCTCGGACAATTGAAAACATAGAGTTTCTGAATTTAAAACAAGACTCTATGACCGTCGATGAATATCAACAGAAGTTCATCGATTTGCTTCCCTTCTGTCCTTACATCAATGCAAGTTCCGAGGCCAAATATGACCATTTCTTGAAGAGCCTCAACTAGGAGATCTTTGATCGGGTCACTATCTGTGATGATCTGACATCTTAAGAGACTCTAGAGAATCACTGTCGTCAGGCAGAGACTAGCAGGAATCGTGCAAAGGCACTTCTATCTATACAATCCAGTGGAACACTTGGACCCCGTGCTCAATCTTTCAAGAGGCAGGGTTCTACCTCTACTTCCACTTATACATCTTCTAGATCTCGCGGATTATTCCAATTTTGTAAGAGGAATAAGGAGGGGCGTTGTGATCACTGCGGGAGAAAACACCCGATCAAGGAATGTCGGAAGGCATTCGGAGCATGTTTTATCTGCAGCGAGAAAAGACATATGCGGAGATATTGTCCTATTCGGACAGGAGGCACTAGTACTGGAGCTGCTTGTGGATCTCAGGCTTCTATCCAACCACGCCAGCCACCAGCACAGCAGGTACTTCTATTCTGTGACCTCGAGCTTAGGGACAGGTGTACGCTCTTATCCAGTACCAGGCTAATGCGGAGAGTGACCGCGTGATAGTAGCTACTTTCTTGTTATTTGGCATAACTGCTCTTGTTTTAATAGATACTGGTGCATCGCAGTCATTCATCTTGAGTCTTTTTGTCAAGAGATATCAGTTGTCCTATGTGTCCCTAGACATTGACTTAGTTGTGTCTACACCTCTGGGTCAGGAGATAATCACTAAGCGTATAGTGATGGGTTGTATTCTAGACGAGGTTGACAGTTGGTTCTTTTATGGTAAGAGAGCATGACCTCCGATGCCACTTGTGTTGAATCTGAATACCTATCGTGCCTTAGGGTCTGGCGGGGAAGGCTACCTCATCTATTCTATTGATACCGCCACAAGTAGTTGTGGTATTGGGCATATACCAGTAGTCAGCGAGTTTCCCGATGTTTTCCCTAACGAGATTCCTAGTTTTCCTCTAGTTGGTGAGGTGGAATTTGGCATTGATTTATTTCCAGGAACTGCACCGATATCTAGTGCACCGTTTCGTTTGGATTCGTCAGAGATGCGAGTGTTGAAAAATTAGTTGTAAGATCGGCTGGATAAATGATACATATATATTCGTCTGAGTTCTTCTCCATGGGGAGCACCAGTCTTGTTTGTCAAGAAGAAAGATGGCTCGATGTGGCTGTGCACTGATTGCAGAAAACTGAACCGTGTCACCATCAAGAACAAGTACTTGTTTCCATGCATTGATGACTTGTTCAATAAACTTCAGGGTACTTCTATTTATTCCAAGATTGATATGAGATCGGGATACCATCAGATGTGTGTCCGAGACTCAGATATCTCTAAGACTGCTTTTCGTACCAGGTTGCCATTATGATTTCCTGGTGATGTCATTCGGTTTTACTAATTCTCCTGCAGTTTTTATGAACCCGATGAACCGTGTGTTCCGATATTATCTGGATAAATTTTTCATCGTCTTCATTGATGATATTCTAGTTTATTCGTATTATGTGGACGAGCATGCACAACACTTGAGGATTGAATTACATACATTACACGGAAAGCAGTTGTATAATAAGTTGAGAAAATATGAGTTTTGGATTTTTCAAGTCGTGTTTCTTGGTCATGTTATATCCAGAGGAATATATGGGGATCCGGATAAGATAGAGGCAGTGTTGAACTAGGAACATCCGATGACGGTGGCTGAGATCCGTAGATTCCTAGGTCTAGCTGGATATTATCGTTGGTTCATTGAGAATTTCTCCCAGTTAGCCATTTCTTTGACATAGCTTACCCCAAATAATGTTCCTTTCGAATGGTCCTCATATTGCGAGGAATATTTTTGTGAAATTCGTAAACTTCTAACCACTGCACCTGTACTAGCTCTACCATCGGGATCGAGAGGTTATGTTATCTATACTGATGCCTTTGGAAAGGGGTTATGATGTGTATTAACACAACATGGACATGTGATAGCCTATCTCTCTTAACATTTGAATACACATGAGATTAATTATCCATTACATGATCTCGAATTGGCTGCCATTATGTTTGGACTCAAGATTTGGAGGCATTACTTGTATGGCGAGAAGTTCGAGATATTCACTTACCACAAGAGTCTGAATTAATTGTTCACTCAAGCAGAGTTGAACATGAGTAGATATGTCAAAACGGGCCAGCGGGGCGGGCCAGCCCACAACCCGTCGTAACCCACCATTAGGCGGGGCGGGGCGGCCCACCTTTAGGCGAGTTGATAAAATGTCAATCCAACCCACCTATTTTGTATGACGGGATGGGCCAACCTGACGGAACAGCCCATTTTTACACCTATAAACATGAGACAACAACGATAGATGGACCTGTTGAAGGACTATGACAGCGAGATTAAGTACCATCCAGGCTTTGCAAATCTTACTACAATGTCTTAAGTCGACAGGTAAGACTCTCAGCTATTCAGACTAGTAATATCTATAACATGATTCATGATTGTTGCACTTTGGGATTTACCTTCATGCACAAGAAAGAAAATTATGTAATTCGTTTTTATTCTATTCTATTTGAGCAAGTCATGTACTCTTGGATCACTTAGACGTTTGATGTTAAGACGCAGCAATTGGCATGTATAGCCGTTGGTGAGAGTACATCTGGATTCCATTATCAATCTAACGGATTATTTTGCTTGTCCAATCAGGTGGTTGTGCCTGATGCGCAAAAATAAGGAATGAGATTCTAGATCAAGGTCACAAAAGTTGACTGAAATTTCATCATAGAAGCATGAAGATGTACAAGACTTGCGATCTAGATTATGGTGGAAAGGAATGAAGCGGAGTGTATGTCAGTACTTTTCTAGATGTATTGTTTGTCAGCAGATCAAGGACGAGCATAGATGGCCAGGTGGGTTATTGCAGAGCTTAGAGGTTCATGAGTGGAAATGGGAACATGTGACCATGGATTTTGTCACCCATATGCCTATGACCTCTCAGCAATGTGATGATATTGGGGTCTTTGTGGATCGTCTGACGAATTATGCACATTTTATTCCTTACAACCGATATTACTCTTTTGATTGCATGGCACGGCCTTACATCTAGGAGATTGTGCGCCTCCATGGAGTTCCAGTAAGCACAGTCAGTGACAGAGACCCGTGGTTTACCTCACGCCTTTGGGGTAGTTTTCAGCAGGCATTGGGTACTGCTCTGAGCATGAGTACATTATATCATCTAGAGACTGATGGGCAGTCAGAATGGACGATACGTACATTGGAGGATATTCTGAGAGCATCTCTGATGGACTTTGGTTTGTCTTGGTAGGACCATTTACCATTGGTCAAGTTTGCCTATAATAATAGTTATCACCGCAGCATTGGCAAGGCAACAATTAAGGCATTGTATGAAAGACGATGTCGTACTCCACTATTCTGGGATGAGGTTGGAGAAAGAAAATTCAAAGGGCCAGTGATGGTACAACAAGTTGTGGATAAGGTAGACTTGATCAAACAGAGGATCAGTGTTGCCCAAGAGAGACAAGCGAGTTATGCCAATACTCAGCACAGACCATTGCAGTTCGAGCCTGGAGAAAAAGTTTCTTGGAATATTTCAAGGTTTCGGTGTTGACAAAACAAATAATCAAAATCTCTAAGTAAAATGAATTTGTCCACAAGTAAAATTGAAGACAAAAACTGGACATACTCTCAAGCCAAACTGAGTTGACTTTGACCAGAGCAAAACTGAAGTCATCTACAGGACAAGTCAACAAAATAACCATGCATCATCTAACAAGATCTAAAAGCCTTAATTAAACTATATCATACTCCTTAAATATTTATAGGGAACTTAGGAATACCTCCCTCCGTTGTCAGCCCGCTGATGTCGATTGCCCCAGAGCTTGGACACAGCTCCGGTATGACCTCTGGAAAACTCTCCAAAGCCCCGATGCTTTGATATTATTACGGACACTGTCGTTAAAAAATACAGGTGCTCCCCACGGAGAAACACTCGGGCGAATATATCCCTTATCCAGCAGATCTTGAAATTGATGCTTCAATTCCCGCATCTCTGACGGAGCCAGACGATAGGATGCTCGGGATATAGGCGTTGTTCTTGGAACTAGATCAAGGCTAAATTAGACCTTTTTGACTGGAGGAAAACCAGGAATCTCGTCGGGGTAAACATCTGAGAATTCGCTGACCATTGGTAACTCATCAATACCCTGTCTACTCATGGACATATCAACTGCATAGATAAGGTAGCCCTCGCCACTTGACCCTAAGGCACGATAGGCCTTCAGAGCCGACACGAGTGGCATCGGAGGTCGTGCTCACTCACAATATAAGTACCAACTATCACCCTTAGCTGAATGAAACTGTACCAAGAGTTGATAACAATCCATAGTAGCGTGGTACAATGTCAGAATATTTATCCCCAAGATACAATCAAAATCTGCCATAGCTAGAATCGACAGATTGACAGACAACACATGACCCTCAAACTCCAGAAGGCAACCCATCACTAGATGTAGTTACTACCTTCTGCTCCAGCGGAGTAGATACAAATAAATCCAGGTATAATGGTACATAGGATAATCTATGTCTCTTAAAAACGACTAGAAATAAAGGATTGCGATGCGCTAGTATCAATTAAGACAAGTGCAGGAATACCACATAACAGAAGGTACCTGCCAACATGCGATCGCTCTCCGCCGTGTCCTGTTCCTGAGTAAGAGAAAACACCTGCCCTTGAGCTCGTGGACGTAAGGTAGAAGGATGATTCCCACCACAGTGATCACATCGGACTTACTTCTTCTTCCCAAATCAAAACATGCCTCGAGAGCCTGAAGAAGAAGTAGAAGTAGAAAAAGAACCTGATTTCTTGAATGATTGGTCCCTGGACCCAAGTTATCCACTGGGTTGAGTAGGAATTAGTGTCCTTGTACGCCTCATGTTGCTCTCCACTTGACGACAACTGTTAACCAGAGTCTCATAAGACATCGGATCAACACAGACTGCAACCCGTTCAGAGATCTCCAGGTTAAGACCTTGTAGGAATAGACCATACTTGGATTTATCACTGTACGAAAACAGCTCAATAACCTCTACTGATATTCTTCGATAGTCATCGACCCTTGCTTCAAAGTCACCAACTCCATAGATCGTACCTGGCGATTAGCTGGAGGAAATAGAATTTCTGAAATTGTTGACGAAATTCCTCCCATTTTATCCGGCCTCTCTCAGTAATTACCTGGGCAGACTTCGCTTTCCACAATTTCTATGCTCGCCCTTCCAACAAGAATTCAAGTACCTCCATATTTTGCTCCTCAGTGCAAGCAAAAGCGTGAAAACTACTTTCCAGCCAGGACAACCAATCCTCAGCAACCTCGGGATTCTCACTTACCACCAAAGGTTTCGGCCCAACTTGCAAGAACTTGTTCAAAGTATTCATGATGGTGGTGGTGATGATGAGGATCACCCCCATGGCCAACACTGCCATGTCTCTCATCGCCTCTTCTGGCCATCTTGAAAAGAATAATGCACATTGAATCCTAAATGCGCATTTAAATCCCAATACTAAGCTAAATTCTCAAAAAATATTAAGCATGCTCTGATACAAAAAATATAGTGACCTTGCTATGAATCACTTAATAACTAGTAGTATTAAGCATGTAATTAGCTTAATAAAAATATACTTAATTAACATAGTAAATCTTGCAGAAACATATCTCATAAAATACTTAGACCGGCATAATACAACCGATACTAGAACCCAAATCAGTAGTGATACTACCATATTGAAATGTAGAAAAATAAAAATTGAAATGTATTATTATACAGCTATATTGAATCCAGCTGTATAATATACCCTCTGCTATCTCCAGCCCTCTAGTCCTGCCTCTAACTCCCTGCTCTGTCTAACCTGAGACCTGCCCCATTGAATGAGGTGTCCAAGATAATACCAATGACGTGAGCGACTAACGCCCAGTACGTAAACATGAGTAAACATATAAATATGATGCATGCAAGTTTGATGACTGGGTATCGGGTCATCCTTCAAATCATGCTCAGAACAGGCGTCAATGAGTGTCGTAACCGCACGGATCAACCTCTGGGTACAACCACACTCATCTAAGACACCGTAGTAGCCAGACGTATCTGCCCCTGCCGTAGCGGTACTACCAGTGCACGACTGTATACCAACGTAGAGTTAAACGGCCCTACTATCATGGCTATCTCAAAGGAAATAGGCTCAACGTGTATGTGTTCATGACATATGAATATAAAAACAGTAAAACATATATCATGCCACGTAAAATGCAACATATAAACATGCATACTCTCTGACTATCTCAGTCAATATTTACGTATCTCTACGTAATAGTTTGAGTCTACCTCAGGACCTAGGTTCCAAGCCTACAATCAAATATTTACTATATCACTAATCATAGTCTACAAGTCTTAACTAAGCTAACATATACTTCTATAATTTAAATAGGATTCTCGGACCATACCTTCGTTCGTCGTTAGCCCGCTGATGTCGAAAACCTAGTTTCTACTCCCCACAAGATGTTATTCCTAAAGCACCTCACATATACCGTCTGGTGGTTCGAAAACCTCTGAATTTGTATATAAAACTGAGGTCTCGACCCCTATTTATAAGCCTGGGATCGTTAGTTCCAATTTGTGCATGCATTCCGCGTGTACAAAACATTTTTGACAACTGGTTCCCGGCTGAGTTCGGTAGTTCCGAGCTGGTTCGCTTCTTTCGAACTCATTTGGCTGCTTTCGAACTGTCCGAGACTCTTGGGACCCTTCCTACCATTTTTGGACTTTTCGGAGCTGATTTTCCATTTATTTTCAGAAAATAATGACTTCTTCATCATGCTTTTTCACTTTTAAAATTATATGTCATATTCTAATTAACATGTAAAGTGGAACTCGGGATACTATATTTAAATGTAGCGATCCGCCTAGTAATTCCGAAATCCAAAAAATTCATATTTTAGTCTCATTTATTCTCTTGATCATATACTTAGTAACCTCTTAATCATGTTTAACATGTAATTAACTATGAAAACAAGATACGAGTTATTACAAGACTCGATCAAGGCCGTTGGATCGCGAATGGATGGGTTGGGCAATAATGAATATTTTTTGGTTGGGCCAAGCCTTTAGTGCCCCATCAAACCAATCGGATCAAAATTCCAAAAATAAAATCAATAACCTTTCTTCTCAAAATTATGTAAACCCATGGATTGTTGCACAAAAGACAAATGCGAATTCCAGTATTGAATCTATTTATTTTCAAAATTATTTAATCAACATTGAATCGCATTAAACTAAATCGCAACTATATATATTTGTTTATTTTCGTAGATATTAAGAATATTATTATAAAAAAAAACAAATTTGCTATTTTATTATTATTCAACTCAGGTAAGAAATGGTTGTACATTTTTCCAAAACTTTTATAACCTAAACATATAACTATAAATGACAAAATAAATAAACATATGAATAAAATTTTTTGAAACGGATGGAGTAATTTGATGGTGGTTTACAGTTACACACTCCTATTTAAAGGATAACCCCTACTGATAGGGAATGTCCCAAAATAAGTGAACATATGGTGAAGGGTGAGATTCGTGATATTAAATGATTTTGCATGCAATTTGTCTGCCCAATTAATTAAATGCACATAGAAATGTCAGTGTGTTGGACCATTAACAGATATTATCACTTAATGTTTGGGCCATGCCTAACTCTACCATTGAAATGGGAATTATTATTATATCTACTCAAACTTAATTTTTCTATGAGTATTATTCTCCCACATAATAAAGCGTGGCCTTCGAGTACCGTACCAATTTGAAAGAAAAGTTCAATTGTATGAGAACGATATTATCGATCGCTGATTTTAATTTTTTAAAAAATTAATGTTTAAAAAATAATTGGATTTCGAACTCCAAAACCTATTATACAATCACACGGGCACTGGCCTGAGACGAGACGGTGGTGTGACAATTAACGTGGAATCACATTCTATAACAAGACAATTCCATAAACTACAAGAACATATATCTTGGTCGTTCCCAAGGAACATGTCGTGTCCTTTCATGGGAATTTACGAAAACGGTCGTTTCATAAATTAATTATAAGTTGGTTGGCTAATTAATACCCTTTAATATATGCTGAAATTTGAACTTGTGGTCCATCTGTAAGTAGTTAATATTGTTATATTTAATTTTTTTTGTTTTAAAAAAAATAGCTATATTTTATTATTATCTTTAAAAACTTATTTCAGACCAAATTAAAAAAGAAATCCAAATACAAATAAAATGAACTTGAATATTTTGAAAGAAATGTCGGGGGCTAAGGACATCCACAATGCTAACCACACCCTATCACTACTTTTTTGTGATTCTCACTCCGTCACATTAATGCCACATAAAAAAACCAAAAACCACAATGTTAACTATAATATTTCAACACTGTTTTTTTAAATTTAAAAATATTTATTTATTTTTAAATGTAACATAAATTATTTATGCACCCAAAATGAATTACTAGTTATTATTATTTTGGACAAATTATTTATAGATGATTTCATTGTTTATTTATAATATTTCTTCTTCTTCATCTTCTTTAAAAAAAAAAATCAATTATGATGGTTTATTACTTGGTTTATCGCTATACAATTTCTCCAGTCATATTAGGGCTCAAAGGATTTTGATTTTTAAAATATATCGGTTTTTTATGAGATCTTATAAGATTTTGAGTAGGTCGATCTTAACATGCTTCCTACAAGATATATTTGCTTTTGGCCATATGAGGATTAGTGCTTAGTTTCTCTTGAACGTACGTGCACATATCAAATATATAGTTCGAATATCTTATATTTAGTTTATTATCATGTTACATTTAAATTTATAAATTTAGTTTACATTGAGAAAAATGTTAAAAAAAAATTTGAAAATAAATAAATAAATAATTTATTATGTCAGGCATATCAAGGAAGGAGTTGGGGCTAATTAAAAACCAGTGAATAATTTTCTTTTGAGTTTTGTTTTTCTTGAACTATTAGTTTCAAATAGCATGAAAACACAAATATTCCAGTTTTTATGCGTGAAACCTGTTTTTGGCATTCTGTGATGATATATAAAAAATCATAATCCCAACAAAACAGATGTTACCAGCATTATCAGTTGGGCCCTCTCCTCTAGTCTCGGAAAAAGAAGCAAAACATTTCTTGTTTTAAGATAAATTGATCCTGAAAAAGAGTAATAAATTGTGATTATCTGAAATGAGCATTGAGTTCTTGGAGCATTCTTGATTTTAGTTCCCTTTTGGATCAAGAAAAGTCGAGTAATGGATGAAAAGGGTGTCTCAAATTCCCGTAAAGTTACATCCGACGAGCAAAATGATGGCTTGTATCCGATGTTTCTGGGCGTTTGTTGTGCTTTTCTTGCCTTAAAACTCTCGCCGGAGTCTGATGTAAGAAATAAGATGCTTGTATGCAGTGCCCATCTTTTTGGATTGTTTGCTTGGAAAGCCCGAAGGGAGGAACCCGAATCCGAACCCCGAACACTGAAGCTTATGCGGAAGCTCGAGAATGCACAAAGGGAGATAGAACAATTGAAGAAAATAAGAAGTGAGGATGCAAGAGCTAATGAGAAAGTTGTGAGCATTGTTTCAGCTCGGGAGCAGAGCTGGTTGAATGAGAAGAAGAGGCTTGGACTGCGAATCGGCGCGTTAATGAATGATTTAAGAGTTCTTGTTTCGAATAAGAACAAGTCCATCTCTGTATTGAATGCAAAGTTGGAGGAAAATGAAGCTCTTTTGAGGTTAAGGGATGAGTCCATTGAGGAAAAGGAGAAGAAGAGAGTGGAGATTGAAGAGAAGCTAGAGAAGGCTTCCAATCTTGTGGAGGAGTTGAAAGAATGCGTGTATCTTGAAGCTCGACGCCATTCTAGCGAAGTTTCGAAGCATAAAACTGCGTTTATGGAGCTTGTATCAAACCAACGACACCTCGAATCAGAGATGGGACGAGCCCTTAGGCAAGTTGAAGCAGTAAAACAAGAACTTGATTTGGCATTGGAGCAAAAGGAGCAGTCTATCTTGATGACTCAACGATTATCCGTGGAACTTGGTAAGATGAGCAAGGATTCGGAACAGAAAGATCGAGTTTTATCAGCTACGCTGAGGAAGTCAAGATTCGACATTGCTGAAAAACATGTGCTTTTAAAGGAGTTGAAATCGTTAAAAACCAAGAAAAACCAAGGTGAGCTAGAAGCAAAAAGGTCGAAGGCGTTTTCGGAGTCTAAAGACAAACTGTATCCAAGTTGTATCTCAAATGGGCTCGAAATTGTTTCTCTTGTATCGGATCCGTATTCAACCGATGGACCTGTGGAAACTCGTAAGAGCTTAGTCTATGACGAAACCTGTACTTTCTTATGAACAATAATTCATTGTTTATGCATTGTTTTAACATTGTCATTTCTTGTTTTTAGAGGTATTTTCTGACGTAGAAAATCTGGAAAATTTGGTGAACTCTGAGGCAGTCAAGTACAAGTTAGCCATTGAGCAAAGGCATCACCTTGAAGTAGAAGCTTTTGT